>NC_088875.1:21494473-21794473 GCF_032884065.1 Artemia franciscana
ACCATCGATTTTCAGCATTGATGGGACTGAAGGCAGAGGGGGAGTATGTCTAAGAACTGAATTAATTAAATACTATGTCTTCCTTACATCCTTCCCACATTCAGAAAATTTCCTATGATAATACTGAGACTTTGCCTTCCGACACAGAAAATTAAATATATTCCTATAGGCCTTGAATCGTTCGTGATGAGCTAAAGATAGTGAAGCCTTGTAAAGCTTCAACAAATAATTTTTCCTTTTCCAGCTTTTATGGAGACCTGGAGTCATCCATGGATTCAGTGGTGCTATCCTTTTCGAAGTATGGGGCGCTGAACCCCGATTGCAAATTTCCAGGATTCCTTCTTTAACTAAATCATAAAAGGAATCAAAAGAGTGGTTAAAATCTGAATCAGAAACCAAACTACCCCATGGTACATCAGCCAGACGAAAATTAAGTAGACTTAGCTCAGTATCACCATAACGGAGAAATGGGAGATTAGATGGTGACGCTATACGCTGCGCTTGATCAGCACTCTTATATCGGGATATAGCGGGAAAATGATCAGAAATATCACTAACCAGCACCAAATTATCTAAAACATCTAGTGACGAAAAAATATTATCGATAAGAGACGCTTGTGTTTCTGTAACTCGGTTTGGTATACAAACTGAAGG
The DNA here is from genome assembly GCF_032884065.1 of Artemia franciscana. Classification (NCBI taxonomy): domain Eukaryota; kingdom Metazoa; phylum Arthropoda; class Branchiopoda; order Anostraca; family Artemiidae; genus Artemia; species Artemia franciscana. The sequence goes on from NC_088875.1 coordinate 21,495,128, forward strand.
TAGAGTTCCCGAAGAGAGCATCATTGACAAAAAATCAGTAGTTGAAGCAGAATTTTGATCCAGAAGGTTGAGGTTAAAATCACCCATAAGGATTAGTTCATAGGGATGTTTTTGGACTGAGTCCAAAACTTCTTCCAGAATTTTCAAAAACGAAGGAATAGATCCACTGGGGGACCTATAAACCAAACCCACAACTAAATACTTACGCATTGATTTAATCTCAATAAATAGGGATTCAAAGATTCCTTCCTCATTTTTCCTCAAATCATTTAAGACATTATATGCAAGACGATCAGCAATATAAAGCATAAGGCCACCTCTCGCCATCTGTTTCCTATTCAGCCTCTCCATCCTTTTTTGAATCCAGGAAATTTCATATAATCCTATAACATCAGGAGTTCCATCACTAACGATCCGTTTCAGCTCAAGAAAAGACGAGCAGAGTCCCTGAATGTTCAGATGAAACACAGAAAATATCATCTCGTTTAGAGGAGGCAGAACAATTTAATTGTGAAATACTTACTTCTAAAAGCCGAATTAGAATCATTATTCATCTGATTTCTATTTCCAATTGAATTATTAATAATATTTTCAATATCTAAAGGATTATTTTGTAAATCAAGTAAACGATCCCCCCAAAGAGTTTATACCAGCCTGGCCACTACTCATGGTGGATGGCAGTTCTGCCCCACGATCAAGCCCACCAGACCACAGGTATAAGAAAATATAAGGAAAGAAGAGTAAAAAATAAGAATAATATAATCAAGGTATGGATAAATAATGATAATAAAATCAAGGTAACAATAAATAAGAAAAAAAGGGAAAGAGAAGAAAAAAGAAACAAGGAAAAACTAAGAACTCCTCCCCCATGCCTCTCCCATTGAAAAGTAAAAGCACTAAAACTCAGAGTAAATGGGTTTGTTCTAATACTATACTGTTGGTGCAAAAAAAAAAAAAAACAAATAGCGATACAATAAAAAAGAAACAATATTTGTTGTAGCAGAAGATACCATTATATAAGTCACTATTACTATTTTTATTGCATCGGACCAAACTAACTCAACAAATAATTCAAGCAATACTTTTTTCTTATCAAAACCCAAAAAGTGTCCGGGCTTCCACAAACTCACTAAACAAAAAAAGAAAAAAAAAAATTCAGTCATGTAATCCAGTCCATTGAATTGCCCCGGCCATTTCCTTGCCTTCGCTGTCGTTGCGTTTGAATCAGGCTACTAATATCTGGTGGAATTTCATCAAACAAAAACATTTCCACTGGCCCTTCCTTAAGGCGACAAATACATAGAGATGGTGGTATGGATCTCGCAATCCAAGTTTCAAAAACCTTTTTATTCACGAATACTGGTTCGGATAGCTAAAAGTTTTTTTCGAACTTCTCGAACAGACAGGGGAGAATCATCAGATAGAAAAACATTCTGATTGCCCATGGTAGTTTTTCCACGAAGATTTCGAGCCTGTTTTAGAATTGCCACTTTCAGCTCCCTGTTCTCCATGATAACCTTTATCAGCTTTTTTTCAGGCTTAACATCAGCTATCGTGTATTTGGGTACCTCATGGATTCCAAGGCATGACGAAATTATACTATTGAAAATCGCCTTAGTATCAATCGCTGCCACGTTCCATACTAGAATATTTTTATCAGTTTCTTTACTTTCCAGCTTCATCATTGTATGCCTTAGGCTAGATAACAGCGATTTCTGTAAAGAATTCTCATCAACCAGCACAGAAATGTGGTTCTTCAAATCGTTGGTTTCTACCTCAAGGCTGATCACTTTAGGCCTAATACCTTCCACCTCCAATTTCGATTTCAATACAGATTCTTCGATCTTAGAAATCCTTTGATCTAATCCTTTAAAATTAACATTCAGCTCATTTAACGTAGTTGAATTTTTTTAACAGTCTGTAAAACTAGACTCAAACTATCAGCTAGTGATTTCAATGAGATTCCTTCCATAGGACTGGATATGAGAAAAAACTCAGATTTTTCCTTCTTCCTCTTTCCTCCCATTATACAGAATAGTAATTGAACTCCAAGAAAAAATAGACTGTAGAAATATATTACCACATAAAACTCCTTAAATTACTCACTTTGCGTAATATTGGCATCTGAATCTATCCAAAAAAATTTCGACAGCAAATTAACCTTGCTGAAACACTAAATGAACGGTCTGACGCAAAGTAGTTATATTTACCTCGAATGCATTCTTGTTTTATCAAAACTTTGTGAGAGTAAATCCGGTTTAGGATGTTCACTGAATGAATGCTATGTGTGTGAACTGAGGATGTTCTGAACGTGGGCATCCCACTTCAAGTCAGCAGTAATTCTCACCCCAAGTAGTTTAATGCATGAGATAGATATTTTAAGAAGAATGGGGATTGTGAAAAAAGTGGATGATTTAAAAAAATTTAAATGCTATAGCTCTCATAACTGATGATGTATTAGCATTAACTTTTATCTCCAACAAAGAAGCCTCCAGTGTGACATGGTCAAGTAATGTCATAATTGAGCCTTTAGTATTTCGTCGACAAACTTCAAGTTCAGATAGGTCGTCCACATACTTCATCGCTCTGTGTGGTAAGTCATGAGACTAATAACTATTATCAGGAATGAAATGGGAGCCATCGGGGTTCGCTTGGGAGCCTACATAAGATAGGGAGGGGGTGGGAATAAACAAGATTATAATTATCATCAAAAGTTGAGAAAATTAAAAAGAACCAAACTATCCCCACAAAAACTACTAAATATATTTGATGATTCTTTATTCATATTGAATGTAAGCAAAAGGGCTGAACTAGAAAGCATAAATAAATGGAAAAAGCTTTTTCCTGAATGAATGTCTCAGATATAAGTTAAGGTTTTTTTTTATCGTCACAACACTATTTTTTTTAAACAGTATTAATTTGCAAGCGCGTGTGTTAATTAGAAAAATAAATAACGAGTTCTTTTCAAATGAAAGTAAATAGTAAAATTAAAAATTGAAACGAACAGAAATCACATTTATATAAGAGGCTGTCACCCCTGTTGCACTAAGTTTTAACAAATGTTGTACCATAAGTATTTTTTAGTGCAGCAGTTGCAGCCGGTTGGTATATCCAACCGTTTTGCTTACAAATTTCATCGCGAAACATCTCAGCCGAAAATTAAACTACTTTGCGTCAGACCATTCATTTAGTGTTTCAGCAAGGTTAATTTGCTGTCGCAATTTTTTTGGATAGATCAGATGCCAATATTACGCAAAGTGAGTAATTAAAGGAGTTTTATGTGGTAGTATATTTCTACAGTCTATTTTTTCTTGGAGTTCAATTACTATTTTGTATAATGGGAGGAAAGAGGAAGAAGGAGAAACCTGACGAGTTATTTCTCACATCCCGTCCTATGGAAGGAATCTCATTGAAATCACTAGCTGATAGTTTGAGTGTAGTTTTACAGACTGATAAAGAAAATTCAACTACGTTAAATGAGCTGAATGTTAATTTTAAAGGATTAGATCAAAGGATTTCTAAGATCGAAGAATCTGTATTGGAATCGAAATTGGAGGTGAAAGGTATTAAGCCTAAAGTGATCAGCCTTGAGGTAGAAACCAACGATTTGAAGAACCACATTTCTGTGCTGGTTGATGAGAATTCTTTACTGAAATCGCAGTTATCTATCCTAAGGCATACAATGATGAAGCTGGAAAGTAAAGAAACTGATAAAAATATTCTAGTATGGAACGTGACAGCGATTGATACTGTAAACGCTAAGGCGATTTTCGATAGTATAATTTCGTCATGCCGAGGAATCCATGAGGATTTGAGGATTTGAGGATTGGAGATCAAAGGATTTTTTTTTGCACCAACAATATAGTATTAGAACATACTCATTTACTGTGAGTTTTAGTGATTTTACTTTTCAATGGGAGAGGGGTTCTTAGTTTTTCCTTGTTTCTTTTTTCTTCTCTTTCCCTGTTTTTTCTTATTTATTCTTACCTTGATTTTATTATCATTATTTATCCATACCTTGATTATCATTCTTAAGTCCTTTGGATAAGGGGACACCAATGCACTAGGCTAAATAGGGAAAATTCTGGTTTCCTCCAAAAAAGGACCGTTATTTTTCGGAGGAAACCAGAATTTTAGCCTATTTAGCTTAGTGCATTGGTGTCCCCTTATCCAAAGGACTTAAAAATGCAAGTTTCAGAATGATCAGAAAAAATTTGTCTTTTTTCCATCCCCTTTTTTTGTTTGAGGGGGGATTTGGATAGGGGATGATAAGTGCCCTAAAATAATTGGTTTTCTTGTATTGTACCTTTTTTGGTTAATTCGATCAATTTTTGACCCTCTAATCCCTCCAGTGGCAAATCAATCAATCTTCCAACCTCAGAAAACGATCCCTGAATGCTTGGAATTAACCACAGGCCCAATTCCAAATAAGGACATAAATAACAAATATTATGAAACGAATATGTATACAAGTGGTAATTTGCATTGATTACGCCCCATGTAGTGGTCTGTATTAAAAAGAAAATGTATTTCGACAATAAAAGCAGATATATCACCCGAGCCATATTACTGACTTAGCGTGACAATTTATTCATGAAAGATGAGAGATCAAAGACTAATTTCTACTCCCCCCTTTATTACATTCTCCTTGTAACATTCTTTTATATCCATTTAAAGCTCACAAAAAGCCGGAAAACCTATGCATAAAAAAAATGCACTTTTGGAGGATTCAGGCACAGTGTCCCCGGCATTTACTCAAAACATCTACCCGCCTTCCTTAAAAGATGATACGCAAGTGCATATTATAGTGCATAATTTTATCTAATCTCAAATGAACAACTGACTTAATTAAGGCACCAAATTGAATGTCGAGATTAATTGATTTTTTTTTTTTTAATTTCGTGCACCTTTAGGATTGAATGTTCCACCTTGCTCTACAATTGCTTTTGAAATTGGGAAGCTATATATGTAATTTACTGCGATTTCAAGTCGGCGAGCTATCACAGAACTTTTTATTAATAGGATTTTCTCTCTTTGGGGCAAAACTTAGCCAATAAACTATAGGTCTTTACTTTCCATACACTCGGTTGTGGCTTTAAACAGAAACCACTCATTCATTTTTTTTCATTTTTTTTTTGTGCTGCGTGCTGTTTTTCCTTGACTCATTATTCTTAGTTTCCTCATGTCCCAATATTTTCGAAACGATTATTCAGTGTATTCTAAAAGGGGTAGGGCCACACCAAGTGTGGTGTGACCCTACCCCTTCTTTCATAGAGGACAAAGAAACCAAACGAAATGTTCAAATGTTTGTGGATTTAATATGAACAATTCTGGTGATCATTTTTGTTTCACCTTCTTGGGAAAATCTTGGGAAGGTCGAACTAATTTGTAGAAAAACGTTTAATGTTTTAACGGTTCTATATCTCAAAGACAAACTCTTTAAAGTTACAGTAAAAAGTATCAAACAGTTTGTGGTAACGAGCTGTAGTAAGGAGCGACCCGGCTCAATAGTAACCGAAACTAAAAAAACGGAATTTTTATAACAATAGTTACATCAAAAGAATAGCATTTTGATGCTGATTTTTAGTACATAATTTTTGTTAAGTTTAGATTTACCCACAAAAGTTACGAGCCTGAGAATATTTGCCTTATTTTAGAAAATAGGGGAAACACCCCTTAAAAGTCTTTGCATTTTAAGGAAAATCACACCATCAGATTCAGCGTATCAGAGAACCATACAGTAGAAGTTTCAAGCATCTATCTACAAAAATGTGGAATTTTGAATTTTTTGCTACAAGACAGATCACGGATGCGTGTTTATTTGTTTTTTTTGTTTTTTTCCAGGGGTGATTGTATCGACCCATTGGTCCTAGAATGTCGCGTGAGGGCTCATTCTAACGGAAATGAAAAGTTCTAGTGCCCTTTTTAAGTGACTAAAAAAATTGGAGGGTACCTAGGCCCCCTCCCATGCTCATTTTTCCCGGATCAAATCCTGTCACCGTCACCGGATCAAAATCCTGAGATAGCCATTTTATTCAGCATAGTCGAAAAACTTAATAACTATGTCTTTGGGGACGACTTACTCCTCCACAGTCCCCGTGAGAGGGGCTGCAAGTTACAAATCTTGACCAGTGTTTGCACATAGTAATGGTTATTGGGAAGTGTACAGACGCTTTCGGGGGATTTTTTGGGTTGGCGGGAGGGGTTGAGGGGAGAGGGTTATGCGGAGGGATCTTTCCATGAAGGAATTTGTCATGGGGGAAGAAAATTTCGACGAAGGGGGCGCAGTATGTTTTAGCATTTTTTTAAAGAACAATGAAAAAATAAATATGAAAAAGTTTTGTCAACTGAAAGTAAGGAGCAGCATTAAAACTTAACTCGAACAGAAATTATTACACATATGAGGGGGTTCACTTTATTAATTTCAACAATTTAGTCTACGGACTTTGTGATTCAGGGGTTATTTTTAAGGAATTGGGACAAAATTTAAGCTATATTGTAAAGAGCTAGGTATTGACGAGGTGGTGAACCCCCTCATATAATTATTAAAAACATACGAATATAGAAGATCATTACGTAAGCTAATTCGTAAGTTACGTACATTTTTACTATTAAAAACGTTCGTAAAAAATTAAAAGTTGTAGTTGTTTTTTTAAATAACCAAAAAATTGGAGGGTAACTATGCCTACTCCCCCGCTCTTTTTTTTCTCAAATCGTCGGATCAAAACTATGAGAAAACCATTTAGCCATAAAAATAAATTAATATGCAAGTTTTGTTTTAATTATTCATGTGCGGAGAGCCAAAATCAAAACATGCCTTAATTTAAAAACGTTCAGAAATTAAATAAAAAAACAAGTTTTTTTTTAACTGAAAGTAAGGAGCGATTTTAAAACTTAAAACGAACAGAAATTACTCCGTATTTAAAAGGGGCCGTTCCCTCCTCAATGCCCCGCTCTTTACGCTAAAGCTTTTTACTGTTTTAAAAAGTAGAGTTGAAAGAAAGAGTCAAAGTTTAGCGTACAGAGCGGGGCATTGAGGAGGGAACAGCCCCTTTTATATACGGAGTAATTTCTGTTCGTTTTAAGTTTTAATATCGCTCCTTACTTTAAGTTAAAAAAAAACTTGTTTTTTTTTTTATTTAATCACAATCAGAAAGTAAGATAATTGAGTAAGACAATAATGTGTTCAAATCAAAATCATGATAAACAGATCTAACGAATACTCTTTTTAATTACAGTATAAGCCCCTTATGCTTTAAGGATATTGATACGGACCCTTGGCTTCGGTGGTTGTGAGTTTATGGGGAATGATGACGGAGGTATAAGGGTCCTGTAAGAATAAAAGTGTTCTTAAGTGATTGGTAAGGGCATAAAAGGGGTAAGGAGAATCCTTTGAGAAGCTGTGGGTGTGACAAAATTAAAAAGCAGTGTCTACTTTCATCATCTTACCGTAAAGAAAAAAATATGTGACTTTCGTGCAAGTACAATTTTTATTAAAACAGATTGATCCAGATCTTCAACTTTTTTACATTCAACATGTCCTAATATCTGTGAAACTATGGTTAAGTGCATTTTAAGAGGGGTGGGGACGCAAAGTGAATATCTTCTTTCATAAAGGACAAAGAAACCAAAAGACATGTGCAAATTTTTGTGGATTGAATATGAAATTTTCTAAAGATTATTTTTTTTTGCAATCAGACCTTAAACTTTTTTTGCGTTCAACATTGCATTTCCAGGTCATTTTACCCGTGCACAGTCTATAACAGATGGCTTCTAAGAAATCTCCCTGTACAAGTGATTAGTCTCAGTATAGCTCATTCTTAGCACTTTGGCAGTCTTAGCTCTTGAAGAGCTATTTGCCAGAAAGGATTTCAGCTTAATATAGGAAACATTTATCTCTCTGGAATTATTCCAGCTCCATAAAAATTATAGGCACTCATGAGTTCTCCCATTCCAAGAGGACAGTAGTGGCAGGAATAGCGCCATTGTTGTTCGTATTGACAAAGAAAATTTTGCAATAGATCCTGCTAGTATAATGCATATAAAAAATAACTTTTTTGCAAGAAATAAAGAGCCATTTCAGAAATTAACATAAACCTATATGATACACCACAAATGTAGAGTAACATCCCCTACATCAAACCCATTTTGTGTACGCCAGCACAATTAAATATCCGTTTCAGTCTAGAAGCTGTGAGATGATTAGGTCGAATATTTTATTTTACTCCTCTTGAATTACAACAGTTATCAAACAGTTCGTGGTAACGAACTGTAGTAAGGAGCGACCCGGCTCAATAGTAACCAAAACTCTAAAAAATTGAATTTTGATATCAATAGCTACATCAAAAGAATCTCATTTTAATGCTGATTTTAAATATATAAGTTTCATCAAGTTTAGTCTTACCCATCAAAAGTTACGAGCCTGAGAAAATTTCCCTTATTTAGGAAAATAGGGGAAAACACCCCCTAAAAGTCATAGGATCTTAACGAAAATGACACCATCAGATTCAGAGTATCAGAGAACCCTACTGTAGAAGTTTCAAGCTCCTATCTACAAAAATGTGGAATTTTGACAAATCAAGACAAATCACGGGTGCGTGTTTATTTGTTTTTTTTTTGTTTTTTTCCCCAGGGGTCATCGTATCGACCAAGTGGTCCTAGAATGTCGCAAGAGGGCTCATTCTAACGGAAATGAAAAGTTCTAGTGCCCTTTTTAAGTGACCAAAAAATTGGAGGGCATCTAGGCCCCCTCCCACGCTCATTTTTTCCCAAAGTCAACGGATCAAAATTTTGAGATAGCCATTTTGTTCAGCATAGTCGAAAACCATAATAACTATGTCTTTGGGGATGACTTACTCCCCCACAATCCCTGGGGGAGGGGCTGCAAGTTACAAACTTTGACCAATGTTTACATATAGTAATGGTTATTGGGAAGTGTACAGACGTTTTCAGGGGGATTTTATTTTGTTTGGGAATGGGGCTTAGGAGAGGGGGCTATGTTGGAGGATCTTTCCTTGGAGGAATCTGTCATGGGGGAAGAAAAATTCAATGAAAAGGGCGCAGGATTCTCTAGCATTACTATAAGAAAACAATGAAAAATAAACATGAAAACGTTTTTTCAAATGAAAGGAAGAAGTAGCATTGAAACTTAAAACGAACAGAGATTATTACGCATATGAGGGGTTCTAAAAATACTTTAGCATAAAGAGCGAGGTATTTAGGAGGAGATAAATACCTTGCTCTTTATGCTAAAGTATTTTTAGTAATTACAATTATTTATTCTACGGCCTTTCTGATTCAGGGGTCATTCTTAAAGAATTGAGACAAAACTTACGATTTAGTGTAAAGAGCGAGGTATTAACGAGGGTACAAACCCCCTCGTATACATAATAAAAATATAAGGTAATGAAAATTTGTTACGTAAGTTAATTCTTAAGTTACGTATATTTTTTACTAATAAAAACGTTCGTTAAAAATTAAAAGTTCTAGTTGCCTTTTTAAGTAACCGAAAAATTGGAGGGCAACTAGGCCCCCTTCTCCACCCCTTATTTCTCGAAATCGTCTGATCAAAACTAAGAGAAAGCCATTTAGCCAAAAAAAGAATTAATATACAAATTTCATTTTAATAATTTATGTGCGGAGAGCCAAAACCAAACATGCATTAATTCAAAAACGTTCAGAAATTAAATAAAAAAAAAAATTTTTTTAGCTGAAAGTAAGGAGCGACATTAAAACTTAAAACGAACAGAAATTACTCCGTACATGAAATGAGTTGTCCCCTCCACAATCCCTCGCTCTTTACGCTAAAGTTTGACTCTTTTGCCACAATTCTACTTTTTAAAACAATTAAAAGCTTTGGCGTAAAGAGCGAGGGATTGCGGAGGGGACAACTCATTTCATATACGGAGTAATTTCTGTTCGTTTTAAGTTTTAATGTCGCTCCTTACTTTCAGCTAAATTTTTTTTTTTTTTATTTAATTCATGAAGCACTGCGAAATTGAACGTTAGGCTTTAGCACAATGAGCGCGAGGTTGAGAAGGGCCAGGGACATAAACAGGGGAAATTGTATAACTGACATGGAAGAAAGAAAATATTAGTTATAGTCCACTTTTTCATAAAGAAGGGGAAACAAGTTTTTAAATTGATTTTCAAAGAAGTTTTTAATAGTACAGTCAAAATGCGGAGAGAACTTGGACAAATTGCAACAAAAATGATTTTAATGCTAATTAATAGAAACAAAATGAGCTTATTAACATATCAAAAATTGGTATTGCTACCCCTAGGCGAAACGGATCAAATTTGCCCTTAAAGAACAGAGGATGAGGCAAAAAAATGCGATAGTACATAGGAAAGGATCCCTTCTATGGGATTATTGAGATCGTAGAAAACAAAAATGAAGGTAAAAAGGGCCCATCATCAGTTTCACAGGGATACTTTTGCAGATTCCCCCTTAGAGTTTGAATTGAGAGGGTTTACGTTTGGAAATCAACGAAATATCGTATTTTAGTGAGCAAGGATGCCTTTCAGGGGTTTTCTTAATCGCTTATAACGAAAATGTAAAGAAAAATACTTTTAGTAGTAGTAGGAGTAGTAGAACAATTTTATTAGAAATAAACATTTCTTAATCAATAGCACAACATAAGCGAAGCTTGTGAGGCTGTGCTAAATTCAATGAAAATAAAGAGAGGATATGGAGAATGGGAGAATATGGAGAATGAGACCATATACCGAAACCAACAACAAAAAAAAAACATAAACAATACATTACCTTACGTGGCCTCAAGATAACAAAAAATAACAAACAAAAAAATACATAAATATTACAAACGAATGCCCTATCGAAAATTTATTTTAATTAATCTGTTTCAAAAGTATACCTACCGAGCAGCTCCACACGTAAATCAGACTTAAATTGGCCAAGGCTACCTATTTCCTTGATATCTATACTCAGTTTATTCCAAAGTTCCGAAGCTCTATAAATAAGTGAAAAAGAAGACCTACTTCAAACTAATCGAGGAACCTCAGTAGTACCTCGCATCCGAGTAACGTGATGGTGAATATCAGACCTCTCACAAAATATTCCTGTAAAATAATCAGGAAGGCTCTCACTGTAATACTTATAATTAAAAATCAACGTATACAAATCACATAATCCAGCTGCAGGCATTATATTTAAATCTCTATACAAAGACCTCAAAGACTCCTGGTTCCCAACACCACAAAAACTCGGATAGCATTATTCTGGATCAAACGGATTGGATGAACTATCGAAGGGAAAGTACCAAGCCAAATCGACGAGCAATACAAAATGTAAGGGTGAATCAGGGAAAAGTATACCAATCTTAGAACATTTTGGGGGGAAAATATGTTTTAATTTGCGCATGATATCTAAGTTACGTGACAATATTTTCGAAACTGACTTCACATGATCTTTAAATGATACGGTTTCATCAACATTGATTCCGAGGTATTTGGTGAACCTTGTTCGTTCAATAATTCCCCGCCCCGAAATCATTTCCGTAAACCAAAGGTAAGAATTCGGAGATCGAGAGAAAATAACAAAATTTGACTTATCTATATTCAGATCAAGGTGGTTTATTTTAAGCCATGTACATATCTTGCTCATTGCTGTATTTATCGTTGACATGAGCAGTTGTTCCGTAGGGCAACACACATCAAGGTTGTATCATCAGCAAATAAGGGCATAGTAACCTGGGTCTTACTCGGACCGTCGTAAAAAAAATCGTCAATTCTCGGTAGAACTTTCACAATATGCGGCAGATCATTAATAAAAGTTAAAAACAGAGTTGGACCCAGCACGGATCTTTGGGGAACCCCTCATTTAACACCATTTTTACTAGACAAAAATCCTTATAAATTGACAAACTGCTGTCTATTTTGAAGATAACTGCAAAGCAAACCCAATGTGGCACCCCCTTGATCCATAAAATTCACATTTTTTAAATAATATTCGATGGTAAACAGTGTCAAACGCCTTAATTAAGTCCAAAAATATACCAGCTACCCTAAGCTTTTTATCAAGAGCATCATTAATTATAGGAGTAATAAATGAAATCGCCATTTCTGTTGTTCTACCCTTCCTGAAACCAAACTGATTTGGATGTGGAAGTTTATGACGTTCCAAATGCTCATAAATTCTAATATTAATACATTTTTCTAAAACGTATGAAACAACAGGTAATAATGAAATTGGTCTATAATTCACCAAATCATTCTTGTTACCACCCATAAACACAGGATTTATCCTTGCGATTTTAAGACAATTGGGGAACTTCCCTTGTTTAAAACAAGCATTAATAAGGGACGTAAGTATATGTGAAATGCTTGAAAACGCGGTTTTTAAAACAAGAAGGTTAATGGAATCACTCCCAGCCGAAGAACTTTTCATCTCAAAGATAATCTTACGAATTTCTTCATGAGTGACAGGACTTCGATACATTCATACATCGACAGAACTACCCATAAAAGTCTCAAGCAGAGGATCATTATCAGAAGCTACTGTAGTACGATAAAATCGAGCCCCAACAGTTACAAAATGTTCCGAAAGGGCATTACATATTACTTCAGACTCATTCGATTGTAACCCATCACTTGTAGTAACTTCATCAGGCAGAACCGGATCTGTTGAAGATATAACACTTTTAATAATTTTCCATGTTTTAGCTGGGTTACCACAAGCATTTTTAAATTTACACTCAAAATATTTTTTCTTCGCATTTCTCAAAAGTTAATTAAGAGCATTTCTATAATTTTTATAAATTCTACCGCAAACTGGACCATTTTCATTCCTTATTGAATCCCTATATAACTGGTCTTTCTTATTTATGCACCACAGAAGACTAGGTGACAACCACGGCTTTTTGGGTTGTTTTTCCTTGACCTTGTCAGATTCATTATACAAGTTTTACTCAAAATAGAGATCAATGTGTCAGAAAATCTCTGAAAACTTATATTTATATCATCTAGATTTTCAACTACATTATTCCAATCAACCTTACATGTCTTTTGTTTAAACTTTTCTAGGTTACTCAGGTTGAGCGCAGGTAACATACTCATCAAACAGTTCGTGGTAACGAACTGTAGTAAGGAGCGACCCGGCTCAATAGTAACCTAAACTCTAAAGAATTGAATTTTGATATCAATAGCTACATCAAAAGAATCGCATTTTAATGCTGATTTTAAATATATAAGTTTCATCAAGTTTAGTCCTACCCATCAAAAGTTACGAGCCTGAGAAAATTTGCCTTATTTATGAAAATAGGGGGAAACACCCCCTAAAAGTCGTAGGATCTTAACGAAAATGACACCATCAGATTCAGCGTATCAGAGAACCCTACTGTAGAAGTTTCAAGCTCCTATCTACAAAAATGTGGAATTTTGCATTTTTTGCCAGAAGACAAATCACGGGTGCGTGTTTATTTGTTTGTTTTTTTTTTTTCCCAGGGGTCATCGTATCGACCAAGTGGTCCTAGAATGTCGCAAGAGGGCTCATTCTAACGGAAATGAAAAGTTCTAGTGCCCTTTTAAAGTGACCAAAAAAACTGGAGGGCATCTAGGCCCCCTCCCACGCTCATTTTTTTCCCAAAGTCAACGGATCAAAATTTTGAGATAGCCATTTTGTTTAGCATAGTCGAAAATCATAATAACTATGTTTTTGGGGATGACTTACTCCCCCACAGTCCCTGGGGGAGGGGTTGCAAGTTACAAACTTCAACCAGTGTTTACATATAATAATGGTTATTGGGAAGTGTACAGACGTTTTCAGGGGGATTTTTTTGGTTTTGGGGGTAGGGTTGAGGGAGGGGGCTATGTGGGAGGATCTTTCCTTGGAGAAATATGCCATGGGGGAAAAAATTCAATGAAAAGGGCGCAGGACGAATCTGGTCAAAAGTGGCCACAATCCGAGGGATTGTGGAGGGGACAACCCATTTCATATACGGAGTAATTTCTGTTCGTTTTAAGTTTTAATGTCGCTCCTTACTTTCAGCTAAAAAAATTAGTTTTTTTTTTATTTAATTTTCAGTCTAGGGCCTTGCTGCCTCGGGAGACAAACTTTAAAACTTGCCGAAATCCCAAAATGGTCAGAAACATCAGTAAGAATAACCCATCGATCTGAAAATTTTGAATTAGAAAAAATATTATCAAGTAGCTTTGCCGTTAAAGTGGTAACATGCGTACAAATATTAATAGTGGGGAATAAACTATATGACGTGCAAAGCTGTAGGAATTCTATAGGAGTATTTGAATTTATATCGTTAAGGTCAATATTAAAGTCACCAAGCATGAAGAATGGGTGCGAACCAGTAGGTAATTTATCCAATTGTTCCTCCAAAATATCCATAGAGGCCGGTATAGACCCAGATGGTGATCTATGTAGTACGACAACATAAACATCTTTTGGCTTAAGCCAAAAGATAACAACTAAGATAAACAAAAAAGATAAACAAATAATATCTCGTAATACAGCACTAGATCATTTCTTACCAAAACCTCGATATCGCTCCATATATAAGCTCCAATTCCTCTATGTTGTCGAAGCTGACGATTCCTACGGTAAACTGTATACCCTGGAGTATCCAAGAGAGCAGAGTTATGCTCATTTAGCCACGTTTCTGTGAGACCAATAACTTGAAAAATTGAAAGTTCACATATCTCGCTTAAACTTAACTTATAAAACACCCGTGGTGGGAATATTATGGAATTTAAATTACAAGTGTCTTCTGTAGAATCGGCTACCATCTGCTGAAAGAGAAAATTTTCAAAATCATTGGCATTCAAGGCAGTGTCATCGTCATCGAGTCCCATGCCATTTTGGCAAGAGGTCGCTCTGCATGATTTCCAAGCTTTAGAGCAATCCAGATCTGACTTCTTGTGTGAGTATCTTTCAAATCCACATCTATTTGGCTTACAGGAGCACTTCACCATTTTCAGAGGCTGCGATGGAGCCAGTTATAAATTAATAATCGTCCTAACCAAGATTATTTCTTTGCACCTAAATCCCCACTGAAGAGGGCCAAGACTGCCATTTTTCTCCGGTTTTGTAGCCGCTGATAGACACGAAGCGAGTGAAACTTCATAGATTCACGTGTGGTTGGCAAGTTTCAAGGATGCACAAATTTTGTGGATGTTGAGTTTTTTTGGAAGACACGATAGCGAGAGGAGTTTAAATCTTCACCATCCTTGTTTCCAAAGATGTACAGTAAATTACCTTCTCCAGCACTAACTGTCTCCTCCTTATACTCACCTTCGTGAAAACTTAAGAGCTTCTTTGGAACGCCTTGTTTTCCTTAAATATGCCTGTATCCTTCCCTTGTCCAACACAAAAAAATAGCGAAAATAGCAAAATCAACACCGACACCAACAAGGTCCAACACCTTGTGTCAGACAAGGAAAGGTGGGTTTATTTGTACTACAGACTAGTATAAATAAACCAACCTATTATATTTATTATGTTTGTAGGATTATAAAAAACTAGCGCTTCACTGAAAACACAAAAAATAGAAGAGTTTTTTTTAGAGTAAAAGCAAACCAATTAAGGAAAACTATTAACAATATAAAAACAAAGTTTTTGAGACTGTTGCTTAATTTTCGTCTAATTTAACATCATTTCTAATTCAGTCCAATGATTGACTCTCATTTTGATTCCGAAAGAACTTGTCATGATTAGGTTATGGAGTAAATCAATGTTGATGGTGTTAGGACTATAAACTAGCCTTAAAATCTGTATCACAACTTGAAATACTCTGTGTTGTATTTCCAGAGTTTATTTTGTGGCTTATTTCATCTTTGGTACGATTTATAATAAAGCGTATTTCTTACAATGTATGATTGTACATTACTCACTGTTGGTATTATCGCTGGCGAGACAGAAATTTCTGTATGCTTTTCAATAGCTTTGCAGCTATTAAGAAATGTTTATCCTGAAGTTTTTAGTATAATTCTAAATAAATACTAAAAGTTACTGATATCAAAGCTGATGTAAGAATATGAAACTTTTTATAGATTAGTTTTGTTGTTGTCAGGCCACGTACTCACTTCTGAATCCTAAGTCAATTTTCTTGTTTTTTAAACGGGCCTTTTATGTTTTCAGTAAAGCGCAAGTATTCTATAGTCCTAAAAACATAGCAAAATAAGATTAGTTGGTTTATTTGAACTAGTTTTATTGATATTTGTTATATGGACTGCGAAGCACTACATTGTATGTGTTTTAAATCTCAAATTTGCTCTTTACTTCCGTCAGAAAACTTTTTATTATGTGAATTCATATTCGGGGTTTAATATGCCAGGTGGCAATACATTCTCAGGAACTAGGAAGTCTGGATGGACTTAAAAAAAAGGTAAAGGATACGGCATTAGACTTTACAATCCGTACCGGCGGTGCTGATCTCCGTTTCTTGGCCCTTCAGCCAGGAAGTGCAATGGGGGGGGGGGGGGGGGTTGGGGCAAGCCATCCTGTGCTTTCGCACACTTTTCCTGTTTACCTTCCCCATATTTCTCCAGGTACCCATTTAGAGCTGGATGGACTTCCAAGATTTCCAACCGACTGGCTATTTCAGAATTATCAAAATTGTTTCTAATAAACACTATTTTTGAATGGATGACATTTATGTAAATGAAATTAGGAAGGACATTTATGACATCTTATAATCGCTGCTAAATCAGTATGGACTGCAATTGTGTTTAGTGGTTAATACGCCGGCATGTGGCAGTATGTACTTACAAACTGAGAGGCTTGACTGATAGACTTTCCAGAATTTTAAATTGACTCATTAACCACCAATTTTGTTTGAATAGTATTTATGTTCAAGATAAATACGCCTATACGTAGCAGTATAAACTCAGAAACTGAAAGCTCTGGCTCATAGCTTTCCGAAAATTCCAAGTGCATGGGCTGTTTCAGAACTTTCGCTCGATAGAATTTGGCCAAAATCGTTTAATTACAGAATTATCAAGACAGTGAACTTTGAGCCCTCAGTTAAGAGTTTTTAACCACCACAACTTGGCTTGCTTTCTTAACATTTTTATTCTCCGTCAAAGACCCTCTTAAAGACCAGTTTTATGGCACAAAATGACAGATAGCGACACTTTGTTGTGGCAAAATCTATTTTGTTATTTAAAAAAGGGCTCGAGACATGCTGAAGTTCGTTGAAAAGAGTCTTCTACCCAAATTCTACGACAAATGGTTTGATTACATTACAGCTGAAAAACAAAAGCAAAACAGAAACAAAGAAGCAAAAACAAAAGGAGCAGGAGCCACATCCCTGCTACCCATGGAAAAGTGTAGTTTTTCTTATTGCTCAAGGTTAGAGACTGCGAGTCTCCAGTATAGCCTTGGGTGCTTAAAAATGGTGATTTCAATGGTGTGCTATTTTTCTGTTTGATATCGTTATGGAGGAGTCTGGGCTCTTTTTCAATTTTCAAAGTATATTTTAATAATAACAAACTGCTATCTATTAAAATTGAATAATAAATAATATTTCTGAACCACTGTTCCTTGCAAAAAGTTTCCCATTAGACTTTAACACTATTAAAAATTTTGCAGAAAGTGCGCTTTTAAGATTTCGCTTACTATAGGTTGTAGTTCGCTCTATTCTAGGTTGCAGCTACTAGTGCAACCATGGTATCAGAGTAACTTATAGTGGCTTAAGCCACCATCTGCCGTTGTTAATTGTTGCTGCCCATAAACAATTGTGGCAAACTGGCAATTTTATTTGTACCATTTGAGACAATTCCCATCATATCAGAATTATCAACTCTTTCAAAAGCTTCAATTAACCTTTTGTTTTACCTATGTCTTGTACCTTTGTTTGTCTTTGTCTTTGTACCTTTGTTTTAATGATTTTAATGTCATCAAGATCAAGCTACTTGATAACATCATTAATTTAGGCTTGTTCTTGGTCTATTTTAGAATAGATGCGAATTGCTTTTTAAATAGTATTAAATAAAAAAAACAAGTTTTTAACTTAAAGTAAGGAGCGACATTAAAACTTAAAACGAACATAAATTACTTCGTATATGAAAGGGGCTGCTTCCTCATCAACTTCCGCTCTTTATGCTAAAGTTTGACTCTTTCTCTCAACTCTTCTTTTTAAAACAGTAAAAAACTTTAGCGTAAAGAGCAGGGCGTTGATGAGGAAGCAGCCCCTTTCATAGACGAAGTAATTTCTGTTCGTTTTAAGTTTTAATGTCGCTCCTTACTTTCAGTTAGAAAACTCAAAAACTTTGACTTTGGCTCTCCGCAGAGGAATAATTAAAACGAAATTTGCATAGTTATTTTTTGGCTAAATGGCTTTCTCATAGTTTTGACCGAATGATTTTGAAAAAAAAGGAGCGGAGGAGGAAGCCTAGTTGCCCTCCAATTTTTTGGTTACTTAAAAATGCAACTAGAACTTTAATTTTTTACGAATGTTTTTATTAGCAAAAGATATACGTAACTTATAAATTAGCTTACGTAACGTGCTTTTGTATTCTCATGTTTTTAGTACATATATGAGGGGTTCAGCCCCTCGTCATTACCTTGCTCTTAACATTAAAGCTTAAATTTTGTCCCAATTCATAAAAAATGACCCCTGAATCACAAAAGCCGTAGAATAAATAGTTGAAATTACTAAAAATACTTTAGCGTAAAGAGCGAGGTATTAGGAGGAGGTGAGCCCCTCATATGCGTAATAATTTCTGTTCGTTTTAAGTTTTAATGCTGCTCCTTACTTCCAGTTGAAAATCTTTTTCATAATTATTTTTTCATTGTTTTTTTTTTAAATAATGCAAGAAAATCCTGCGCTCCCTTCATGGAAATTTTCTTCCCCCATAACAAATTCCTCGATGGAAAGCTCTCCCAACATATCCCCTCCCCCAACCAAAAAATCCCCCTGAAAACATCTGTACACTTCCCAATAACCATTACTATATGTAAGCACTGTTCAACGTTTGTAACTTGTAGCCCCTCCCACGGGGAATGTGGGGAGTATGTCGTCCCCAAAGACATAGTTATAAGTTTTTTCGTCTACGCTGAATTAAATGGCTATCTCAGAATTTTGATCCGTTGACTTTGGGAAAATAATTAGCGTGGGAGGGGGCCTAGGTTCCCTCCAATTCTTTTGGGCACCTAAAAAGAGCACTAGAACTTTTCATTTCCTTTAGAATGAGCCCTCTCGCAACATTTTAGGACCACTGGGTCGATACGATCACCCCTGGGAAAAAAAACAAAAACAAACAAACAAATAAACACGCATCCGTGATCTGCCTTCTGGCAAAAATACAAAAATGGCAAAAAAAAATTATGACTTTTACGGGGTGTATCCCCCTATTTTCTAAAATAAGGCAAAATTTTTCAGGCTCGTAACTTTTGATAGGTAAGACTAAACTTAATGAAACTTATATATTTAAAATCAGCATTAAAATGCGATCCTTTTGATGTAGCTATTGGTATAAAAATTCTATTTTTTAGAGTTTTGATTACCATTGAGCCGGGTCGCTCCTTACTACAGTTCGTTACCACGGACTGTTAGAAAATCACACTTGAGATCCTAAGCTTTTAATCTTTGTGACCAGAACAGCTTACAGGGGCCGAGAATCAAGTTCTCCAGTACTTAGAGCATTAAAAATAAGCAAACATCGTGTTTTCTCGTTCCCACATGTTTTAAATCAACTCCACAAAAGAAACTGTCACCACGAATGTGCAGCAAATTTGGATCTGCATGTAGCAGATGTTGTGTATCACAAAACCTGTTACTGCAACTTTGCATCTGGCAAGAACCTCCCTTTGAAATATGCAGGAAATCTGACGGACAAACTCAAGAAAAGAGATGTAGGAAAGTCAACATGAATCAAAGGAAAGTATTTGACGAGACGATGCGGTTGTTAGAAGTGAATAATGATGAACAGTTAATAGTTCGTGATTTAGACAACATGATGAGTGAGTTTCTCGGTGATTCGGATGAGCCTGTGTATAGCCAATTTTACACGAAGAAGCTCGTCAAAGCTCGTCAAAGAGAGATTTTGCGGAAAAGAGAATTACAACCTTTGCATTCAGATAGATTACCGGCACCGCCTTCCCTTCTCTCAGCGTTTCACTGTAATTCCAAGAGCGAGTTTTCGATGCTGCGACATTCTTGCAAAAAGCATGGCTTAAAATGTACCTGTGCTTGTGGCAATAAATGCATTCGAACTTAACTCCTAAGAGGTAATTTTTAGGAGATGACAGCTGAATTATTCCTTCTCTTCTTGAAAACATACAAGACAAGAAAAATCAGGATAAAAATAACTATATAAAAATACTATAGCGGCTTTATGGGATCTAAAATGTGTCTAACCAAGCGGAGCTCAAATCCATTAAGAAAAAATTAGAAAAAAAAGAGTCAAGATTGATTCACGAGCGATATTATGATGAAAAAAGACCTATAGAACTAATTTATTTCTAGATATTTTTTTTTAAAGAGGTAACATTTACCTAATGTGTTTGTTCCAGGAAACCAAAATACATTTTATTTTGTTTAATAGCGTATATTTTTGCAGGAGTCGTGAATCGTGGCGATTCTTTCCGTCGTCGTAGATCAAGAAGCAGTAGTTTAGTGCCAGGGACACGTCTAGCCTTTACGGATGATGAACCATTAACAGTAGAAAATATACCAAATTCAGCCAGTGATGATGAAGCTGCTAAAGAAAACAGAAGCTCCTATGTAGTTGCAATGTTGGGTGCCCTTGGTGTGGGTAAAGGTGCATTACTAAACCAGTTTATGACCTCAGAGCACGTTAACCCTTACGAAGGCACAGAAGGAGGTCAGTATTTCTGTTCATGAATGAATGAATGACTGTATTTAAAGCCATTTTTCAGGCCGTATACATACATATATAACAACAAACAAACTAAATTATGTAACAATCGACTTTCGAATAACAAGACCCATCCCGACAAAATTTGCCACTGCTACTATATTTATTTTCGACGTCGACTTCAAAGTTGTCGACTTCATGTCCATATATATAATATCAGCAAAATTACATGATTATTTTCGATTTTTTTGATCAAGCAAATCCAATACAATAATGAGCCTCCAAGTATTATTGCTAAAATTACTTAAATATTATGAGACATAGCCTATTACTTCTCGATTTAGAACAAATACAAATGGAATAGGAGACATGGGGATTTTCAGGTTACATCAGCTAATAAAACAAGGTACATTGTTAAATTTAGGGTGATTTTGAAAAAGAACCTGAAGTGACACCCCTCGAAAATGGGGTCAGATCCAAATAAGAGTTGTGCCGTTTGAATCAGTATCGTCAAAAATCTTGTATAAGGTGATTAGAGTCCCCCACCAATAGGGAAATCAACAATAAGGAAAATCACTTTTTTTGCATGGATAGCACAGTTGTGTTTCCTTTTTTCCTTTTTTTTCTACCAGGGCTAGCGGGTTACCAGAACTTCAAAGAGAGATGTTTAATTGATTATTCGAACGGAAATTAAATTACTTGTTGTCCTTTTTAAGCGATCAAAAATATTGAATGGCAGCTAGCCCCTTTCCCAAAAGGCTGCCTTCCCCTAAAGTCGTTCGATCAAAATTTTGAAATGGCCATTTTCTTCAGCATACTTAAAAGGTCAAAGAAATATGCTTTTGGTGATGACATGATCCTCCACAGTCTCTTAGAAAAGGGCTGTAAGTTATACAATTACGGTCCTACAAAAACCGATAGATTAAATCAGATAATTAGAATTCGTAGTTGTTCAAGTCCTGATCAAGTATTTTTTTATCGTGGTTTTCCACATTCTATATGATTGCGTGGAGAACCTGTCTTTGTCATGGGTGACTAAGGTGATCTTTAACCAATACTGTTTTTCCTACTTCGCCAAAACATTTAGATTAACCGCAAAAACATGAGCGGTTTTGAGCTTATTTTTTTCTGATAATTTCTTGGTAAAAAATGGTTTCTCTTTTTTTACATTTACTTTTAGTATATCAGAAAAAGAAATCAAAATAATTTATTAGAATTTGTCTGTTCATTGTTTCTTTTGGTTCCCATAGTCTCTGAAGAAAGGGATGTTAGCTGCTCAATTTGCCCATTATTTGCATATAGCCTAGTATTTGCTATTGTGAAATATTCGGACATATTTTTTGGGCGGGATTTTTTCATACGGGGGATTTTCCGTCGGAAGAGTTTTCCATAGGAACCAAAGTTTTCTAGGGAACTTTCCATAAGAAATTTTACACGAGGGGATTCTTGGCATTATTTGAAAAATTATCACAAATTAAAAAAAAAAGGTTTAACTGGAAGTAAGGAGCAACAATAAAACTTAAAATAATTATAAATTTTTCTATATAGCGTATGGTGGGGGCTATCCTCCCAGAAAAGAACTGAAACATATCATGGCAGTGTTTGTTCTACATTAAATTTAAACTAAAAAAAGGCAAAGATTAATTTAAAAAAAAATAAAGTTTTTCTGAAGGAAATAAAAAGCGGAGTTGAAACATAAAAAGAAAAAAAATTATTGCTTCACAGTCTATTTAACATATATTGATACAACTAGTGCAAATAAACCAACTGATAATATTTCTCTATGTTTGTATGATTATAGAAAACTATCGTTTTACTGAAAACAACAAAAGGCCAGTATAAAAAACAAGAATAATGATTTAGGAGTCAAAAGCGAGTACGTAGCCAGACAACAACAATTAATATATATGCTTTTCATAGTCTTACACCATGTGTGGTACCAGTAGCTTCCAGTATACAATTAAAATTATCTTGAAAGTTTTGCATAAAAATAACCGCAAAATCATTGAACAGCATACAAAAATAATGGATAGGTTCATCAGGGAACATCGTGTCACCAGCTAAAAAACAATAGTGTGACACACAATTTTAAATTGTAAAAAACACACTTTACTATTACTCGAAATGAAGAATAAATAAACCAAAACCCTGAAATACGGTTATTTCTCTCTATACAACTGAAAATTTCAAGTTCCGATACAAATTAATTAAAAAAAAGTTCACAAAATAAGTTTTTCAAAGAAAAGCAAAGAACTCGATTAAACCAAAAATGAGTTAAAATAAAATCAAATAATCTACAAAGCTTAAAACTACCACAAATCAGTATCGATAAATAAATAAAACCCAAAACGACCAGAAATCGTAATAAATAACCGAGTCGAACTCAAACTCAAAACAAGCAGAAATTAGCATGAGTAGGGTTCAAAACTCCTATGCCTTCCCAAAGCCATAATATAATTTGTAATTTACGGAAAAATTTACAAATGAATGTGCATTGTCAGTTTAATAAACATATACTGATATTTATTAATCAAAATGTTTATAATGTTTGATTTATTAAAGTTATAAAAGTGAAAATATTTAAATTTTTTTCAGTTAAGTGCAAGTTATGTTCTGGCCTTGGGAATGTATAGGGGTTTGAACCCTATTCATGTAGATTTCACATCGTTTTGAATTTGACTCGGTTATCAAATCGTGGTAACGAACTGTAGATAAGGAGCGACCCGGCTCAATAGAAACCAAAACTCTAAAAAATAGAATTTTGATACCAATAGCTACATCAAAAGAATCGCATTTTAATGCTGATTTTAAATATATAAGTTTCATCAAGTTTAGTCTTATGCACCAAAAGTTACGAGCCTGAGAAAATTTGTGTTATTTTAGAAAATAGGGGGAAACATCCCCTAAAAGTAATAGAATCTTAACGAACATTACACCATCAGATTCAGCGTATCAGAGAACCCTACTGTAGAAGTTTCAAGCTCCTATCTACAAAAATGTGGAATTTTGTATTTTTTGCCAGAAGGCAGATCACGGATGTTTGTTTGTTGTTTTTTTTTCCTTTTCCCAGGGGTGATCGCATCGACCCAGTTGTCCTAGAACGTTGCGAGTGGGTTCATTCTAACGGAAATGAAAAGTTCTAGTGCCCTTTTTAAGTGACCGAAAAAATTGGAGGGCACCTAGGCCCCCTACCACGCTTATTATTTTCCCAAAGTCAACGGATCGAAATTCTGAGATAGCCATTCTATTCAACGTATTTGAAAAACCTTATAACTATGTCTTTGGAAACGACTTACTCCTCCACAGTCCCCGTGGGAGGGGCTACAATTTACAAACTTTGACCAGTGCTTACATATAGTAATGGTTATTGGGAAGTGTACAGGTGTTTTCAGGAGGATTTTTTGGCTGGGGGGAGGGGTTGAGAAGAGGGGGATATACTGGGGGAACTTTCCGTTGAGGAATTTGTCATGGGGGAAGAAAATTTCCATGAAGGGAGCACAGGATTTACTAGCATTCTTTAAAAAAAAACAATGAAAAAATAAATATGAAAAAGTTTATTTCAGCTGGAAGTAAGGAGCTGCATTAAAACTTAAAACGAACAGAAATTATTACCCATATGAGGGGCTCAACTCCTCCTAATACCTCGCTCTTTACGCTAAAGTGTTTTTAGCAATGTCAACTATTTATTCTACGGCTTTTGTGATTCAGGGGTCATTTTTAATGAATTGGGACAAAATTTAAGATTTAGTGTAAAGAGAGAGGTACTGACGAGGGGGCGAACCCTCTCATATGTGTAATAAAAACATGAGAATAAAACATTCTTTTCGTATGCTAGTTTATGAGTTACGTATATCTTTTACTAATAAAAAGATTCGTAAAAAATTAAAAGTTCTAGTTGCCTTTTTAATTAACCAAGAATTGGAGGGCAACTAGGCTTCCTCCCTCGCTCTTTTTTTCTCAAAATCATTCGATCAAAATTATGAAAAAGCCATTTAGCCAAAAAAAAAAAATATGCAAATTTCGTTTTAATTATTTCTCTGCAGAGAGCCAAAATCAAAACATGCATTGGTTCAAAAACGTTCAGAAATTAAATAAAAAAAACAAGTTTTTTCAACTGAAAGTAAGGAGCGACATTAAAACTTAAAACGAACAGAAATTATTTCGTATATGAAAGGGACTGCTTCCTCATCAACGCCCCGCTCTTTACGCTAAAGTTTTTTACTGTTTTAAAAAGAAGAGTTGAGAGAAAGAGTCAAACTTTAGCGTAAAGAGCGGGGCGTTGATGAGGAAGCAGCCCCTTTCATATGCGAAGTAATTTCTGTTCGTTTTAAGTTTTAATGTCGCTCCTTACTTTCAGTTGAAAAAACTTGTTTTTTTTATTTAATCTATTGTAATCTCTGTTCGTTTTGGGTTTCATTTATTTATCAATGCTTACTTGTCGCAGTTTTACGCTTGGTAGATTATTTTAGTTTTGCTCATTTTTGGTTTGATGTGTTCTTTTTTTTAATATTTATTAATCTTCAGTCAATATATTACAAAACATTAACTTCACAAAAGTTAATAACTTTATCCGATAAAGTTATTATAAAGGTTATTATAAAGTTATTATAACATCTCCGATAAAGTTTTGATAATTTTCCCAAAGCATCTGCTGGGAGTTCTAAAAATTCAGCCGGAACGGGTATGGAAATCGGTAATGGGTTTGGAAGTATCTTCTTCTCCAGAGCCATTTTTACCATAGGCAAAAATTATTTTCCTCGAAGAGCCCTTGGCGACGTGACGGCAAACGTCCTTACCAGAATATTGAACAAAGCGATGATTCTCATGTTAACTCCTGCAAACACGTCTTCCGTTCCCCCTTCAGCCTATAAATGTTAATGACTATTGAACTAAGAATTACTGAATCTTTTATTCATCAAATAATTAATCCTCTTTACTAAAATTCTCTGAACATCCTAATTTTCAACTTAAATTTTTTTTTATTAATCCTTTCTATTATATTTAAAAATCATATTCTACCTTTCTTCAAAAATTTAAATATTTAAATTATAAATAAATAAACCTATTACATTTTAGATAAAATTTAAATTAATAAATAAAATTTACCGGAATTAAAATTAACATACAACTAAAATAAAAACGGTCACTAGTTGCCCACAGCAGCAAGGGGCTGCTCCCTTCTCATCTTAAAATACACTTCAAATACATAAAAACGTTAAACGCATTAAAAAAATCATCACAATTTACATTATTTAAGATAATGCAGTTCTTTGATTTTCTTTGAAAAACTTACTTTGTGACAAAAAGTTTTATTTTAATTAGTTTTTGTTCGTTTTATATTGACAAAGTCTTTTCATGGAAAAAGAAAATGATACTTTAAATCTTTTCGATTTTCTTTAAGAGTTTAAAGTTTGGCCTGCTATTAGTATGATGAAAAAAATTTTTGAACAATTTTTAACAACATACACCCTTCTAGAAATTTGGACATAAGTGGGCAAATTGCAAAACTGTGGGGGGGGGCTCACCGACGCAATAGCTTTTGAAATACAGTTACAAGACCTTTCAGCTAAGCTGAACAAAATTACTATTTTAAATTTTGATTGTACATATTTAGAAAATTATGAGCTAAAGAGGAGGGCTGATTGCCCTCCAATCAATTTTGAATCTTAAAAAGGGTATTAGAACTTTGAATTTCCATCCAAATTAGCTCCTTTTAAATATCAATGATATTACTTATTATGATAGAGCAGCGCTGCCTATGACATTGGTAATACGCCCTTGTAATACTTGCATGCGTATAGTTTTTCGATTAATTGAAACTCCCCCTAAGCGTTTCAACTTAATGCCCTTAAGTGTCATTAGTCGCAGTAATCGTAGAAGTAGCATCAAAAGTATACACATAGTGGGTTCTGGCTAGTTCAAAATCCGTCACAACTTACCCTGAAAGGTCTAACTTAAAATTCTAAGTCGTTATTGTGATATTGCTTTGTCACCCTATTGACGATCCACATGATCATAGTTCGTTTTTTTTTATTTAGTTGATCATTTGCCTCAGTATGCCCTGAAAGCTTCACCATTATACCCTTATCTTGTACAGTAGCAATAGTTGTAGTAGCAGTAGTAACATTAGTAGAAGTATGCACATAGTACCTTTTTTTTATCAGCATCCCCTTTAATGCACGATAAAATTTTTAGTTTAACACCATCAACCGGTCCTGGAGTATTGCTGATACCTCCTCTTGACAACGTAAGTGGGCATAGTGTGGTTCGATTTATTTCAATTCAGTTACAATATTGCCCAAAATTTTCGCCTTAATACCCTTAGATTTTTTAGTAGTATTAGTAGCACCAGTAGTTATAATATTAGCAGTAGGAGCAGAGTTAATAGTAATAGTTTAAGTTTTAGTAGCAGTAGTAGTAGTAGCAATACTAATAATAGCTGCAGTAGCAGTAGTTGTAGGAGCAGAAGCCGTAATATTAGGATTATGTAAGATAAGGATTATGGTCTTATGGTCAGTTAATGCCTTTTTGATAACCTGCATACGGATGGCAGGTTGTTATCCATACAACATAAATTTCTAGAAAAATTCTCTCAAAATTTCACCTTCATACAAAATTCGCTATTTTGACAATCTAAATGCACATAGTCTCCTTTGTTAGTTCAAATTTGCCATCAATATTCTTTTAAATCTTATATTCATAGACTTAGCCTTAATAGTACTATTATCACAGTAGTTTCAGTGGTAGTAAAATTAGTTTCAGTGTTAGGGTTGTATTAGCAGTAGCAGTAGCGGTAGTAGCAGCAGTATTGTTAGCGATAGAAACGAGCGGATATTCCCTTTTGGTCAGTTGAACATCGCTTTAATGATGCCCCGGTAGTTTCAACTTGACACGTTAAGATGTTCCAAAATATTGTTGGAACAATGTGCTCGCTTTTGACACCCTTTTGACGTCTTTTTCGCCTTAATGCTCTAAGCTTGAAAAGTTGTTGCAATTGAAGTAGTAGTTGGAGTAGTTTAGTAGCAGTAGCAGTACAAGGAAAAGTAGCAGTGGTATTAGTGTTAGTAGTGATATGGATATATTACCTTTCTGTCAATTGATCTTACCCTTTAAGAATTCTCCGAAAGATTCAACTTAATACCTAAATCAGTTCTTGAGATATGCCCTTTTAACAATCTACTTGCGCATAGTGTGTTTTGATTGAGTTCAAATTCCCCCCCACACATTTTGTCAAATTTTGACATGCTTGTAACCTTAATTTTATTAGTATCATAGTAATAGTGGTAGTATTAAAAACAGTAGTAGCATTAATAGTGTATAATTATTAGCAGTAACAATAGTAGCAGCAATATTAATAGCAGTAGTAACTGGTAAATTTTACCTTTTGGTCAACTGAGCATCCCACTCATGATGCCCATGAAGGACATCTTATCAACTTATCATACGTGATATCACAACTTATCAGAACCTGATTTTGGAAAGACATGATAAGTCTTTCCAAAAAAATTGCTGATTTGACCGTATCAGCAATCTGTATGCACATAGCATGTTTTGATTTAGTTTAACTTTCCGCTCAACGTTTCCTTAGATACTTTTTTCAGTATGCTCAGCCTTAGTAGTAGGTACAGAAGTATTAGCACAAGAGATGCAGAAATAACGTCTTATAGTTTTCTGCTTAACTTTTGATGGTCTAAGCTAGGAAAATATAAAACAAACCAAATTCACCAAAAAATTTAAATTGCCCCGAGGGCATGACAAAACTTCCAAATAGAAAAACCCAAAGAAGGAATTATATTTCGGAGAAACTATTGTAAGCTCCAGTTGTTAGGAGATCGAGACCTGTCGAACCGCGTTGGAAAAAAAATTCTAGCTGGTCCAGAACAGAAGTTACCTCTAGAACGTCGAAACTTCGGAAATTATTTCTTAGAGAACGAAGCAACTTGGTATATAGAACACTTCACTTCTTCTTGCATACTTTTCATAGCACTACTCGATAAAAATATAAGAAACATCAAAATCGAAAATTTGAGAAAATTCCAAAAAAAATCGGAACAAGATGGACTTTTCCGGAATTATTTCCGGGAAATCTGTAAGAGCTACGGAATTTTGTGCTCCGGTTCTCGAAGAGACAAATGAAAGTTCTATATGAGTTCAGCATAACTGTATTTCTAACAAGTTTATTTCCGAAGCTAGGGTCGTCTTAACTTGACGCCAAACATCGAACGCAGTTTCTAAGAAAAAAACGGTTTTATTTTTTTTATGGAAAACTGTTAGAAATTTTAGGAACTTCTCTGGAACTTTTTTACTCTGTTTCACGTTTCCCTTTCCTCTGAAAAATCTCAAATTTTTAACTCTTACCACTTCGGAGCTACAGGTCGCTGATCACGGTGAAAAAAAAAAAAAAAAAAAACTACGAAAGCAGTAGTGTTGCTCCGCAACACAATTACAGAAATATCAATATTTTGGGGACCACTTGCTTGAATTTCAACTTTAGATATGATTGATATACCAATAATTTTTTTTTGTTTTTTAACTGAAAAACCAGCTAAAGAATAGATGAGCTCCAATTGGAAAGTGAGCAATTACCTTCCCCTTCTAGAGTTTAAAAAATTACGTTTCTCTTTGTATCTTCATGATCACTCCATGCTTTTATTTCCACTCTAATTTCAATTCTTCCCGCTAATCGACCAGAAAAAAGTTCTTAGTACATATCGCGATGAAAGCAGAAAGAAAGCTGGCAAGAAAAAAGCTTTTTTTTATTACTTTTTATAAATACGGGTGTCTATAATATCTGAATTTCTCAAATTTATATTGATACTAACTTACCCTTCGCGCGTTGCGGCGACCTCAAATGAAAGGAAATTCTGGAAAATTCCCCCGAAGAAAACTTTCCCCTGGCAGAAAATCCCGAATATATTAGTATAATTTACAAAACAGTGATTGGAGGAAAGGAACAATGAATTGAGATTCTGTTTGGTTAATAGTTTGATCTGACATCAACCAGTTCGTGGTAAAGAACTGTAAGTAAGGAGCTATCCGGCTCAATAGTAACCGAGACTTTAAAAAATAGAATTTTGATTCCGATAGATACATCAAAGGAATTGGATTTTTATGCTGATTAAATAAAAAAACAAGTTTTTTAACTGAAAGTAAGGAGTGACATTAAAACTTAAAACGAACAGAAATCACTCCGTATGTGAAATGGGCTGTTCCCTCCTCAACGCATCGCTCTTTGCGCTAAAGTTTGACCCTTTCTCTCAGCTATACTTTTTAAAACAGTAAAACTTTAGCGCAAAGAGTGGGGCGTTGAGGAGGGAACAGCCCCTTTCACATAAAGAGTAATTTCTTTTCGTTTTAAGTTTTAATGTCGCTCCTTACTTTCAGTGATAAAAACTTGTCTTTTTTATTTAATTTCTGAACGTTTTTGAGTTAACGCTTGTTTTGATTCCGGTTCTCCACAGGTGAATAATTAAAACGAAATTTGCATTTTTTCTTTTTTTTGTCTAAATGGTTTTTTCATAGTTTTGATTGAACGATTTTGAAAAGAAAAGAGTGGGGGAAGAGGCCTAGTTGCCCTCTAATTTTTTGGTTACTTAAAAAGACAGCTAGAACTTTTAGTTTTTTTACGAACGTTTTCATTAGTAAAAGATATACGCAACTTACGAATTAGCTTACGTAACGAACTTCTATATTCGTATGTTTTTATTACGTATGTGAGGGGGTTCGCCCACTCGTCAATACCTCACTCTTTATGCTAAAGCTTCAATTTTGTCCCAATTCCTAAAGAATGAATAAGAAGGGCCTCAGATTTCCAAGCATTTTTTTAAAAACGATCAGAAATTAAATATAAGAAAACAAGTTTTTTCAGCTGAAAATGAGGAGCAACATTAGAACTTAAAACGAACAGAAATTATTCTGTCATGAGGCAGTTTATCCCTTTTCAATACCTTGCTCTTTACGCTAAAGTTTTTTTTAGTATCTCCAAAAGAGATATTTATTCTAATCAAACGGTTTTTATGATTTAGGGATCATTCTTAAAGAATTGAACAAAATTCGAACTTCAGCGTAAAGAGTGAGGTATTCACTAGGGGTTGAACCCCCTCATATACAAATGTTTTTGTTCGTTTGAAATTTTTATGCTGCTCTTTACTTTCAGTTGAAAAACTTTTTTTTTATTTAATCCAGCGATAATGTGAGTCATGTTTCTGAGGTAAAGACACTGGATTTTATTGACTTAAAGAAATTATTACATATATGCCGGGAGGGGGGGTTACTCTTCCAAAATACTTAAGCTATCTAAGCTATTTTTTTAACATTAAAAAAAAGCTTCTTATTGTTCTAATTAAATGAACATAGTGTATTAGGAGTTGTTCCTAAGGAATTGGGATAGAATTCAATCTTTAGCAAATTCTTTACTTTAGAAAAAAATTGTTTTCTTATTGAGTTTCCGATCATTTTTTAATAGTTCGAGGAAATCTGGCTGCTGATCCAGAGAAAAATCCCTCCTCCCCAAGGATCTATTCTCTAGACAATTCAATCCCGGTGAATATTTACCCTGGACATCTTATTATCTTTATCTTATTACCTTGTTTACCTTTAACATCTCTACGCGTGCAATTGATTCGGCAATGAGAAAGCAAGGCAAGATGAATTTCGTATAGGAATTCTGGCAAATTTCCCCAGTGTAAAATTTCCCCTGAAAAATTCATCTCCTGGAAACTTCATTCCCCATGGAAAATTATCCCCGTTAAATATCCCACCAGCAATAGTTCCCCTCTGCCCCGAAAAATGTACGCATGATTCCCAATAACAAATACTATAAATGGGCAAATTTCGTAAAAAACATTTCCTCAGGGTATGTGGGAGGTTCATGATATACCAAAAGGCAGAGTTATTTGGCATTTAAACTATGCTGAACAAAACGGCTATCTCAAAATTTTGATCCGATTTTTTTGGCCATTTAAAAAGGGCACTAGAACTTTTAACTTACGTTCAAATTAGTACTCTCACGATATTCAAGGACCACTGGGTCGATACTATCATCCCTTGGAAAAAAAAAAATAAACCAACAACCGAACAAACACGCATCCGTGATCTTTCTTCTGGAAAAGAAAAATTACAAAATTCCACATCTTTTCAGATAGACGCATGAATCTGATGATGTAATTTTCATTGATATGTTACATCTAAAATTTTATTCTAAAAATTTTATGGGGTGTTTTACCCCTTTTCAAAAATCAGGTAAATTTTCTCAAAACTTTGATGGGTAAGATTAAACTTAATGAAACTTATATATTGGAAATCAGCATAAAACTCAAATCCTTTTGATATATCTATTGGTATCAAAATTCCGTTTTTGAGTTTCGGTTACTATTGAACCGGGTTGCTCCTTACTTACAGTTTGTTACCACGAACAGTTTGAAAAATATATCTGACTTAGCTTTGCAATTAAGGAACGATCTATCACGTAACCATAAGAAATGGAAAAAAGGAAAAAAGATATATACAAATGGAAACTTACTAAGGTTTGTGGAAAGCGGGGAATTTACAAAAAGAAAAGAAGACATCAATGTGACAGATAATTGGGCGTCCTACAACACTTGAACTTCAGGATGCTGGGAAGACTGACACACAAGGTAGTCTTTAAGAAACAAAGCACATTTACATTTACAACTGTTTACCGTTGTTACATTTGCATTGTTAATTTACGTTGTTATTTACGTAATTTAACATTTACGTAAATAACAAATAACAAATTACGTAAAAATTATTATTTATTTACATTGTTAATTTACAGTTGTACATTTACAACTGATAGTATTTAACCTCTTAAGCCTGTGTTGAAATTCGCTGACTTCATAAGTACTGCAGGATGCCATTGAATCTAGTGACGTTATTGTGATTATAATTTCAGTGAAGCTCTTCAGTAGGACATAAAAAAAAGTATAAAAGTAAAACAATGACTTCTTCTCAAGGTCTTGTAAACAAAATTCTTGGCAACCAAACTTTTGAAATGTTGACAATTCCTGGGGAATTAATTTGCGTTATCTTTGTCTCTTTTTCAGTTAAAAAAAGAAAATAAATATGTTTTTTTCGTGCTGACATCAAGAACAAGATTCAATGTCAAAACCAAATCTTATCCAACACAGTTGCCAAAAAATCACTCCTCGATGCTTCTCTTCGAGAACTAATAGAAGAAACGCAGCTTCCAAATGAAGAATTAAAAAATAATAAATATTGTTTATCGTTAATAATCATTTAATTTCATTTTTCTCATGACCAAATTGCTTCCCCCCTCCCAACTCCACCAAAGAGAGCGGATCTAGTCCGGTTATGTCAGTCACTTATCTTGGACTTGTGCTCTTTCCACCAAGTTTCATCCTGATATCTCCGCTTTAAGC
The DNA here is from genome assembly GCF_032884065.1 of Artemia franciscana. Lineage (NCBI taxonomy): Eukaryota > Metazoa > Arthropoda > Branchiopoda > Anostraca > Artemiidae > Artemia > Artemia franciscana. The sequence continues at coordinate 21,528,322 of NC_088875.1, forward strand.
GTTTCCAAGATTTTCGCCCCCCTCCCCTAATGACACAGGACCCGGTCGGGATAAAAAATCACAGATCTAAGTTTCGAGGTCCTTCTAAATGCTTATCAGGGGCGGGTTAATTCTGAAAAATTAGAAAAAATGAGGTATTTTGAACTTACGAAGGAGTTATCGGATCTTAATGAAATTTGATTTTTGGAAGTATATCGAGTCTCAGAGCTCTTATTTTAAATCCCTCATTTTAAGTTTCGACCTGATCCGGTGACATTGAAGGGAGTTGGAGGGGGAAAACGGAATTATTGGAAAACGTGAAAATCGAGGTATCTTACGAATGGGTGATCGGATCTTAATGAAACTTGATATATAGAAGAATCTTATCTCTCAGATGCTCCATTTTCAATTCGAATCATATCCGGGGACACAGAGGGTTGGAGGGGGGAAACAGAAATGTTGGAAACCAGAAATCCTGGAAAACCCTTACAGTGGAGAAATCGGGATTAAACTTGATGGGAAGAATAAGCACAAGTTATAGATACGAGGTTGACATAATTGGTATTGATCCGTTCTCTTTGAGGGAACTGGGGGTTTTGATTTGGAAAAATCAGAAAAATTGAGGTATTTTTAACTTAAGAACGGGTGACCGGATCTTAATGAAATTTGATATTTAGAAGGAGCTCATGTCTCAGAGCTATTATTTCAGATCCCGACCAGATCTGTCGTGATTAAGGGTAGTTGGAGGGGGAAACCGGAAATCTTGGAAAACGCTTGTAAATGTCGTAGATACGTGATTGACGTAACCGGACTGGATCCGTTCTCTTTGGTGGAGTTAGGTGGTGTGGTTTAGTGCTTTAGCGAGTGTGGTGCTTTTGGACGTGCTAGGACGATGAAAATTAGTTGTTGTGTCAGGGAGCTGCTCAAATTGACTTGCTAAAGTCGCTTTCCCCGATTCGACCATCTGGGGGGCTGAAGGCAGAGGAAAAATTAGAAAAATTTAGGTATTTTGAACTTACGAGTGGGTGATCGGATCTTAATGAATTTTAATATTTAGAAGGACCTCGTGAATCAGAGCTCTTATTTTAAATCCCCACCGGCATTAAGCCTCTGATTTTCCTTTTAAAGCAATCTATTGATTCTTAGAATTTTGCTAGAGCTCATACCATATGAGCTCTTGGCTCTTGGCTCTTTCGACCTCGTCACATGTGCCATATGAGCTTTTAGCTCTTGTTTTTATTTAATTTCTGAATGTTTTTGAATTAATGCATGTTTTGATTTTGGCTTCCCCATATCAATAATTAAAACGAAATTTGCATATTTATTTTTTTGGATAAATGGCTTCCTCATAGTTTTGATCGAAAGAGTTTGAGAATAAAAGAAGCAGTGGAGGAGGCCTAGTTGCCCTCCAATTTTTTGGTTACTTAAAAAGGCAACTAGAACTTTTAATTTTTTACGTAGGTTTTTACTAGTAAAAGATACATGTAACTCACGAATCAGCTTACGTAACGAACTTCTGTATTCGCATGTTTTTATTACGTATATGAGAGGGTATATGAGAGGGAAGAGGTGAACCGCTCATATGCGTAATAATTTCTGTTTGTTTTAAGTTTTAATGCTGCTCCTTACTTTCAGTTGAAAAAACTTTTCTATGTTTGATTTTTCATGGTAATTTTTCTAGTAATGCTAGAAAATCTTGCGCTCCCTTCATGGAAATTTTCTTCCCCCATGAAAAATTCCTCCATGAAAAGCTCCCCCATATATCCCCCTTTTCTCAGTCCCTCCCCCAACCAAAATGCCCCTAAAAACGTATGTACACTTCCCAATAACCATTACTATATGTACGCACTGGTCAAAGTTTGTAACTTGTAGCCCCTCCCGAGGGGACTGTGGGGGAGTAATTCGTCCCCAAAGACACAGTTATAAGGTTTTTCGACTATGCTGAATAAAATGGCTATCTCAGAATTTTGATCTGGTGACTTTGGGAAAATAATTAGCGTGGGAGGGGGCCAAGGTGCCCTCCAATTTTTTGGTCACTTAAAAAGGGCACTAGAACTTTTTATTTCCATTAGAATGAGCCCTCTCGCAATATTCTAGGCCCACTGGGTCGATACGATCACCCCTGGGGAAACAAAACACAAACAAGCAGATAAACACGCATCCGTGATCTGCCTTTTGCAATCTTACAAAATTCCAGATTTTTGTAAATAGGAGCTTGAAACTTCCACAGTAGGGTTCTCTGATACGCTGAATCTGATGATGTGATTTTCGTTAAGGTTCTATGACTTTTAAGGGACGTTTTACCCTATTTTCTAAAATAAGGCAAATTTTCTCAGGTATCTTTCTCGTATCTTTTGATGGGTAAGACTAAACTTGATAAAACGTTTATATTTGAAATCAGCATTAAAATGCAATTCTTTTGATGTAGCTATTGGTATCAAAATTCAGTTTTTTAAAGTTTTGGTTACTATTGAGCCGGGTTGCTCCTTACTACAAGTTCGTTACCACGAACTGTTTGAAAAGGGTATTAAAACTGACGAAAAGTCAAGGTACTGAAACTAAGTACTAGGTAATTCAGTACTAAGGGTACTGAAACTTTCATGGTATGTTGAGAAGTTGTTGAAGCGAGATTGGGAGGGGGGCAACCAAACTCCCTCCTTGCTGAATTTAGTCACCCCTCTCAACCCAATATTGATCCAAATTTTGAATCTGTCATTTTTTCAAACAGGTCAAAATGCTTAATAGCTATACCTTCAGAGATGACATGCCCCTCATAGCTCCAGGGCAAGGATTGTAAATTATACATAAACACCAAAAAACAAGAAGAACAATAAGGAATGTCTCAAGACAGTGGGAAACAAATTAGAATGAGTATTTCGGCCCTATGTCCAAGGACCGTCCTCAGCAATACAAATAGGAAAAAACAACTTACAAGAGGATAAAGTCAATAAAACCAAAATGAACATTTTTTCAAAAATCGAAAATGATTTAAAACACGTTTTTAATGCTAGCCTATCTTTTTCCGCTGCTGATCTCATAGGTCTATTTGTGACAGGTTGGCTGGCTGGGCTAACTAGGCTGTCATTAAAAACGTGTTTTTAAATCATTTTCTTTCATTTCAATGAATTGCTTCGTTTCATCACAATTTATTTATTAGTCCTGGTTGAGCTTCGCTGAGGTAAGGATGCTGGGACTGTTTTGAAAAAAAATGTTCGTTTTAGTTTTATTATTGTTATCCTCTTGTAAGTTATTTTTTCATATAGAAATTCCCTATTGTTCTTCTTGTTTTTTGGTGTTTATGATGGAAAGGCAGTGTGGTCTTCGTCGTTATTTAAATCATACAATCTGCCCATTGTTTACATGTAGGATTTTGTTGTTAGGAAAAGGGTATTAAAACTGACGAAAAGTTAACGAAAAAGTCTAAGGGTATTAAGGTGAATAGAGGATGTTGAGGGGTATGTTAAATTAAATCGAAAGGCACTATGTGCATCGAGTTTACCAAAACAGAGGATCTGCAATATTTTGAGAACATTTGAAGGTATTAAATTGACCCTATTAGGAAATGTTGAGGGGGTGTTGAAAACTGATGGAGGGCTGTCAACACCCCTCACATACGCTTTTCAGTTGTCATCCCTCCAAAATCGTGCAATCAAAATTTTGAAATAGCCATCTTGTTCAAAACAGTCTAAAGGTCGAATAAAAAATATTGGGATGAGGTAAACACCCCACAGTTTTGAGATGGTTGCCGAATCCAATGAAACACACTGTGTGCATGTTGATTGTCAAAAGGGCGGACCAGCAATATCTAAGGAACGGCTGAGCGTATTAAGTTGGAATATTCAGGGGATGTTGAAGATCTATTTGTGGGCAACCAGGCCTTTTAGATACCCTCTTCCCTCTTAAGTGATCAAAAGTTGAAAAAAGAGATTTTGTTAAAACAGTGTAAGGGTCTAGTAACAATGCCTCCAGGGATGTAATGCACCCCACAACTTCTGTGGCAAGGATTGTAAACTATGCAGGACGCCCTATTTTACATGAAGGATTTACTGTTAGGAAAAGGGGGAGTGGGATCCTGGGTGTGTTTGGAAACGCAATAGTTATTAACGTGAAATCTCGCATTTTTGCATACAAGTTATCAGCAGCATCTGAGTCTAGCAACTGCTTGCAATTGGTATTACATCTAGTTCTTACCACAAAACGAACAAGAATTAAAATAAATAAACATACCAAAAATATAAATAACAGGTACTATTATGGATGAATAAATGAATATATAAAATGAGTATATTTATACATCAAATATACTGACGAATAAATATATAAATATAAATGCGTCATTTACACTTTACTGAAAACGAACTGTATCACATATACTTTCATTTATATTTAAAACACTGAAAAAAAAACAAATAGAAATTACAGTGAAATAAAATGTTGGATTACTGTATTTCTAGTAATTAATTTCATTATATGTTAAATATTCAGTCTATTACCAATAGTTCTCCAGTCATCTAGATTATTATAGTGATTTTTTTATTTACATATCGTCGATTTTCTATTTAAAAGCAAATTCAAATTGTTCAAGATATACATAGTTTTCATTTATAAGTGACGACAATTTTGATGAAAGGAGGTTTACACACTTTCTAATGAAATAATATAAAAATCAGAGAGAAGAGAAACAAATGAAACAACCGTCTTTGCCGGCAAAATGTGTAAAGTTTCGAGATTTGGAGGATAAAAAGAAATAAAGTTAAATTAATTGAGGAGTTGAATTTAAGGGTGATTTGAGATCAAAGTAGTAGACTCTTTTACATATTGGAAAATATTACAGGATGTAAGATCGAATAAAAGAAAATAATGGCGGGATTGTAGTTTGAGTGGACTTGAGAGACTTGGAGATAATCTTATCGAAGGTTATGAGGTAACTGATAAAACAAATTAGTGAAAATTTGGTGAAAAAAGACTATCCTTTTATGATGTAACCTGACTTCATGGAGATTATATTTAGCGTATTAGTGTAACTTACATTTGGAGTGACCGGATCTGGTGCGGATAGTTGGTTTGTAACACTGGATAATTTTTCCTGTGTAATTGTTAGTCCAGCCAATCCATTGGTAGAATATTCACGCATTTGTTCAATTTACTTTCTCACCCGCCACAACCCCTGATGTTTCACTTCTCGGAGATTTATGTTGCTCCAGTGAAATTGTTTGTAGCGAATTGAACCGTCATTCGCTAATTAAGTGTTAAAATTCAATATATTATTTAAATATGGTATTGCGCGTCACTTATAACTTATAATAGTAATTGCATATTGTCATTTTTGCTGTGTGGTAATTATTGAGTTTGCAGCAACAAATATCATGCTTATTTTCACATTCAGTTAAGATTTTGATTATTTTTTGAAAATAGATAATGGATCAGAACATGAAAATTTCAAACTTCCCGACTTACAAAGACTAACTGGCTCTAAAGGTGATAGATTGCACCCACGCTGGTTAAAGTAGGAAGTGAGGTTATCAGCTGGTTTTATATTAAATCAGGAGTTAAGCAGGGTTATGTTCTTTCCGCCTTTATATGGATCATTTTGATGGACTTTGTCATAAGAAGCACAGGAAAGGCAATGGGGGACCACGGAATCAAATGTGGAGAAAAAAAAACTCTCGTGGACTTAGATTATGCTGATGATTAAAGCATCCTAAATGAAAGTATGAGCAAAATGAATGAACTTTTAGAGGTTTCGTGAATTTAGGGCACTAGATTAGGTTTGAAAATTAATGTTAAGAAGACTAAGTCACTAAAGCTAGGAATAAGTGAAGATGAAAAGGTGACGTTGGGTAACGTCACCAAATATCTACACCAGCCTCTTAATTAGCCAATGATAGTTTAATTCGCTACAAACAATTTCACAGGAGCAACATAAATCTCCGAAAAGTGAAACATCAGGGGTTGTGGCGGGCGAGAAAGTAAATTGAACAAAGGCCAGAATATTCTACCGACGGATTGGCTAGACTAGCAATAATACAGGGAAAATCCTCCTGTGTTACAAACCAAATATCCACACCAGATACCGGTCACTCCAAATGCAAATTGCACTAATACTCTAAATGGAATCTCCACGAAGCCAGATTTTACTAGAAAGGATAGTCTTTTCTCACCAAATTTTCACTATTTTGCTGTATCAATTACCTTATAATCTTCGACACTGAAGATCATCTCCAATCCCACTAAGTCCGCTCAAACTACAACTTTGCATTTACTTTCTTTTATCGATCTTACACCCTGTAATATTTTCCAATATGGAAAGATTCCACAACTGTAATCTAAACCCACCCTTAAATTCAATTCCTCAATTAATTCCACTTTATTTCTTTTTGTCCTTCAAATCTCGAAACCTGAGTCATTATGCCGGCAAAGACGGTTGATTCCTTTGTTTCTCTCTAATTTTTATGTTATTTATTTAGATTTAGTCTAAACCTCCTTTTATCAATATTGTCGTCACTTATACAATGTATTTTCCCTAGGTAGAGCCAATCTCGTCAAATATTCAATAGCAATAGGGTTATCAATTCTTTGTTTCTACGCACAATTTTATGGGATACTACATAAGCTAAATCGACCCGTATCCTCGGAACCAAGTGTTCGATTCACTACCGGTCCCCAGTTGTGCCGCTAGTCTGTAGCTACCATTAGTATTTGTTCTTAGTGCCGCAAGCGTACATAGTACAGCGTCCCAGTGCCACTGCTGATGGTGCCAGGGTACGGTATCACGATAGTGATGGTTCCACAGGTTCTACAAGTCTGCTGTCTTTGGTTTCCATGCTGTGGGCCTACCACAAATAAACCAGGAGGTGCACGACAAATGTACTTTCCGTGGTATGTTTATACGACAATATGGGCCCACGGTATAAAGCCCAAAATGCTTCTTCAAAAACTCTTAATTTACCTCAAGAAATATGTTTCAAATTATACAAGACCCTTCCCCCTTGTACCAAAACTTTACCCTTTTGCTCTCTCTAGACTCTGTCTTGACCAGTTGAAAAGAAGTCGAAAGTAAAAGTAAAAAAGCTTACTTATATTCAAATCAAATTCACAACAAAAACTAAACTCAAAAATTAACTTGGCCTCAAAAGGGAAAAAACACAACTAGGCAGAGCTCCTGGAGACCAACCAAACCTAAATATGGGAAAGGTGTGTTGTAAGGCAATGCAACTTATGCAATGTATAAACTGACCTCCCTTTTTACCCCGGTCGAACTCCATCCGTACCTAGCCATTTAAAGAAACTTTTTTCCTTCGGGATGACTCATCGTAATTGCGCAGTTTCTGCTCAAAGCTAATTAGCAAGTCTGTTAGAAGTTACCCAAAAGTTCACGTGAAAAAGTAAGACCAAAAGACTGCGAAGCATTTAAAAATAAAGGAGGGTGAAACAGAGAGTCCCAAAAATGGCAATAATTTTAAATAAACAAAAGAAATAACAAAAAAACATTTATCTGGTAATTAAGGCCAAGGGCACAAACAGATGTCAATCTCAAAATTTGATCGAGTGGCCTAGGGAGTTACAGGAGAGTAGCAATTAAGGGCTTAGGAGGCTGCCTTTAAATAACTTTTGAATCTAAAAAGGGCAGTATAACTTCAAATCCCATTGCTGTTCCTAGGATTTTGCAGATACGGCATTTTGATAAATTGAAAGAAATTTATGTCTTCTATCAAGCTCTACCCTTTCCAAAAGTCATAATTCAAAGTCCACTTGTTACCCTCTGAACTCTGGCTAAGTTTACCAACTTCTTCAAAGTTTAAACGCAATTGCTTAAGCTATTCCAAAGATTTTGAAAATAATTTAAAAAATCAGTTGCACTTAGTGTCTTTTCATTTACTAGGGTTTGCTTAACGTTTCCAGAGTATATTGTTGGGAAACTCTGAGAAATCTTGTTAAGGGAAAAATCTGCAATAGCTCACTTAAAATACGACTAATCAGGAATCAAAGGCTCTCATTTCTAAAATTTATTTTTAGAGAACCTGAAGAATCATGGTCTAAAAAATGATAAGAGCTCACTCGAATTAAAATTACTCAGGAACCAAATATTTATTTTTTGCCAATTTTGAGGCCCCATTCCTTCCATCAAGTTTATAATTTTTTTGGACCGGAAATTTCTCTGAAATATTTTAGATACTCAGACAATAAGGATCAAGTATGCCCCCCCCCTTTCCATTACAGCTTCTATGTAAGTAATAGGCAACTTATACCAGGGGTAATGGGAGTCCCTGTGATCCCTGGAGGCATATTTATTGAACCTTTAGGCCATTTTGAACAAAAAGAAACAAGCTGTTGCCAGGCTGTTGTACACATGGTATCTCAATAGACTGGATACGCATGCTGTCTCTTAATTTACCTTCGCACTCCTTCCCAAGTCAAATTCTAAAGCCCACCTGACCTCTCTCTATGATACTTCCTCAAAATCTAAATTTGATCCCTTCAGATGCTCCCGCGATCTTGGAAATAATTTGAAAAATGAGGTTCATATAGTGTTTTTTAGTTGGGTATGCGTGTCCTTTTCAGAATTTACTACTGGAAAACTCTGGGAAATTAATGGGAAATTTTGCATAGCAAACAATACGCAAGAGCTCACTCGAAATACAACTAATCAAAAATCTAAGAATTTTAGCCCATTTCTGAACAGAAAGGCAATCTAAATTAAAGTCTTGAACAAAATGACAATCTAAAAAGCTTGATCATACATCTTGGGTGGTGGGGGGAGAGTATTTAGCAACAAAGGGCATGAGAGAGAATAACTGGTTGCACTTAAAGCACTTTTGACTCCCGAAAATGACATTAAAGATTTTAAATTTCAGTCGAATGAGCTCCCTCCAAAGTTTCTACGGAAACCCAGTTCAGATGAAGTCATCCAGATAAAACGGCAATATTATATGGAAACAATTTCGGTTTTTACACAGGCAGTGCTTCTGCCCCACCTATAAAATGTTCAGCCTAATTTAGAATGAAGAGCAAGAACAGGACATATTCCTTAAAACATCTCTAGAATAAGCTGTTGAAGCTAAATGTAGCTATTTAAGCAAATAAGTCAAAATAAATTCTGAAGTTAATGAACTTGAATATCAAACCCACAGCAACAACCCATTTCAAACCGTCACCGAATCGGAGGGATATCTCTAAGAAACACGAACAAAATTAAGGATCATTATGTATTGTTAGATGCATTGAAAACGACTCTACTAGCGTCAGCAGAATTCGAGAGAATGGCTCATTGCCTAGTTTTATTTTCTATCCCATTTCTACGAGATTTCTAAGGATTTTGGAAAAGGTCCTGGAGAATTAATAAGTCAGTGAAATAATCGAACTTGAGAGATCTTGATTGGAAACTAAAACCAAGGAAAAGCAAGGCAATATTACAGATATTAGAGTTCGAATAGTAATTAAAACAGGGAGAAAAACATTTATGCCTATTTGTCAACTTAGTTTGTAAGTGCTAGAAATCTACAAGGATATTAATGATACAAATATTGTGCTTGGCAAAATGATGCAGATCAAAGGCAAACGTTTATCAGAAACAAAGCTCTAGTGCTGCCTTAGTCAGTCGACCTGTATCGCCCTATGTATTGTTTTTTCCCTACCGCTTTATATGGAATGATGGTCGTAGAAACTTAGGAGGGGGCTCATTCAATGGAAAATTGAAAGTCCTAGTTTACTTTTAAAGGGTTTAGAGCTGTTGGAGGGCAAACGGCCCCCCTCTTTCGTTCCTTTTTTAATACCCATCTCCATGACATCCGATTGCAATTTCTAAATAATTAATTTTCTCGAAATAGTCTGAAGGTCCAATAAAAATGTCTTACCGGGTGACTCGACCCTCAGATCTTCTCGAGCAAGAACTGTAAATTATTTAAATTTTCGATTCTTCAGAGATTGTTTATATAGTAGGAAAAGGGGGGGAGAATGTTTGATCTTGGGAGTCCAAAGGGAGCCCTAACTTTTTCATCGCAGTCTACCAACTTCTCTATTAGAACAGTTTAAGCTTAAAAACTCAAGCCCTTGGGCTAAAGGAACCCTAGTGCAAAAAATACTCTTTTAGGGCATGAGTCCCCAAAATGTAGCCACAAAAAGGGTCCAATTTTTCCTGGTGTGCTTAAAACCTTTATCTTTCAGTCTCTGGACCATCAGAAACCTACCCAATGCACACAAAAAAATAGAAAATATAATGTGTTTTCATCCAAAAATGGGGCCTGAAAAAGTTTCAGTTTTTTTTTAAATTTTGGCTTTCGTTCCCAAGGTATAAGATCCAAAAATGGTTCAGAAACCTATTTTGGATTAGCTTGAAAATCCTAGCCAAAACTTGTTGGCCCTGATAAGTTTTGAAGGTGAGCCTTACGTCTCTAGAACAAGAGGAACCAAATGTAAAAAAAAAATCTAGTTTTTAGGCACGGCTCCCTCAAAAATAGGACCTAGAAAGGGGTAACACCATTTTTTCCCAAATCGGCTCAGAGATTTTATTCTTAAAAAAAATATTGACTCATCAGAAAAAGGATAAAAAATTGATTTCATTTTTCTGAATAGCTTTACGTTTACACTTTAAAACGACAAAATTCCCAAATCACCTTTTATAACTAAGCTATTAATCCTCTCATTTACCCCCAGTACCCTTCTATATTACTGTAATATTTCTTATGTAATACCTGTATCAAACCCCCCAATTCTTATTTTATACTCCATTACCGATCTAATCATAGATTCAAACACCCGCTTCTGTAAATTAATATCTCCGAGACCTAATGATTTGAAGGAGCTGCTTAAAACCATACCTATTACCCTTTTCCCCTCATTTTTAACCAATTCTAAATACTTATCCAACCCAACATCTTTTATTAACCTACACCCTAAGTAAATAAACTCATCCAAGACAAGTGAATTTTTACTTCCAAACCTAAAATCTCTTTCTTCCTCTTTTCACTTCTTCCAAAAACCAAAACTACTGATTTAGTAACAGTAAGTACCAACTTTTTTCTCGTAGATATCCCTCTCAAATGTCAAAAAGCCTGTGTAGGTTTTTTTTTCTGGGTCAGACAACAAAACAGTGTCATCAGCAACCATTAGAGCAAAAAAACAGCGTCAAATTAAGCCATACCACGGGTGCCTGGTTTTGCTCAACCCTAGCCTCTAAATTGTTCTAATACAACGAAAGGAAACCATGAAGCCTTGTTTTAATCCGAGTCTACCTAGCACAACTCTAGAGACATATTTCCGGACCCTTACTACCATCCATACTAACAAATAAATATAACCAATATTTCTACAAAACGTGTTAGAAGGCATATTTCAATAGTAGTAAACCCTTTATTAATAAATCCCTTCTAACCTCCTCAACCGCTCCCCTATGATCTAGAAACGCGAATTTTTTAATCTGCCACCCTTCCTACTAATATACTTTTTAAATAACTAATCCTCTGTAAAAACTTGATCTAACGCAGAATAGTTTTTCTTAAATTCTGCCTGTATTTCAGTTAATTTTCTCCCTATTTCATATCCAACATCTAATCTTCTGTGTAGATTTTTACAAAACCACTTACCCAGACACTTCCCCAAGTGAATATTTCTATAGCTAACATGTGAGGATGCCAGTGAGAACAATTGAAGTTGACCATCCTGAAGGCCACTGATGCTTTTGAAAAATACAAGAAAATGTTGGATATTACTGAAAGTGCCCAAGTCCGGGTCCAAGTCCAGATACAAATTTGAATACTGTCTGTTCCAAGTGCAAAGGATCCTTTCATGTTCTTCAACTCCTTCAAAATTTTCACCTCTGAGGTATCCATTACAAGCTCCACATTGTCTTTGTCAGACGTGCTTCAAGCGTTTCAAACACCTCTAATATATGTCCGATTTCTACTGTCGAATCCTCACTCCCACCTAGTCTTTCTTTTTCTTTGTTTTCTAAACATGCTGGCCAACTTTCCTCAGGCGGTATTAACTGTGCTGGCTTTCTACATTACCTTTGAGAAGTTGCCCAGTTTTTCGATTATTACTGAAATAAAAAGCTTTCCTAAGTTGATTTGCTTTCTCCTCTTCAAATGCACATTTTTTCTTTTAATCAATCTTTTGTATTCTTTGTGCTTGTATGCTTCTTCACATTGCCTTAGAATAACTGTACAATTTATCTTTCTCTTCCTGGCAACAAATTTTCTGCTTTTCCACTGTAAGTTGCTACCACTTCCTCTGCAAAGAAAAGAGGCCTCGTCAAAAAAAGGCCTCTTTTCCTCTCCGCCATTTTCCTCTTTTCTGACTTCTAGTGAAAATAATTCTAAAAATCCTCACTAAGGAATCTTCAATTTATCCTTTCTTTTTATTGTTACCACCTGTTCCAATTCATGCTGGAGCTCGTCTGATGACATATATTCTTTATATTAATCTATCCATCCTGTTTAAACTTTAATACTGAAAGTCTGTGCTGTGGTTATCGAAAACGCGCTGCTGCTGCTGCAAGCAGGGTTGCCACCCGATGAAAAAACACTAACCATAAGTGATTTTTTAGTTTATTTAGTGATTTTCTTCAACAATGTAGAAATTTATGTGCTGATTTAGGGATTTTTCTTTGTTTAGATAATATAAAAATCACTAGAACGAGAGATGAATCATTAGGAGTGGCAATCCTGGTTGCAAGGAAGAGTGAAAAATAGTCCTACTTATCATTTAACGTTTGAATCACGTTTTTATCATGCTGTCCTTTTTTTTTATCAGTGGTCTAAAGTCAGCAACCAGCAACGGTAAATGTTGGAAATTTGATAAAATGCTGCGGTAGACTATAAGGACTGTGAAACGGAGAAGAAAAAGTTCCACTAAGCGACGAGTTCGTGCAAAATTTGCTGTAACGCAACTGCCAAGGAAGTAAACTTTTTTTTTTCTCTAGTCTACTTCAAAAACCAAAATGAAACTAATCTCTTCGGGATCACGTAGCGAAAGAATTCTGCAGAGCATAAAATTATCTCTTCGAGCCAAAATACCGATGATTTGTGACCAGGTCGCAGCTAGAATTGGTGAAAAGTAAGGTTAACTGTCCTAGTTGCATTTTTTGGTGGTTCTCATATAATCAACCTCTTTGGAAGGGGTGTGAATTCTCTAAACTCATATTTTCAGAATATTTTTCCAATAGCGACTATCATATCTCAACCAAACATTCTTGGAATTAAGAATGAGTGCCCCAGCTATACTTTTTGGACCTCCATACCCATTCCGATTTTTCTGCGTGTGTGGAAGGGAGACGTACCTATATTTAGTAATTTAAGAACCTACCAAAACTAATTGTCCGGCCGTATCCAAACTGGGTAGGAAGTAATAATAAGTATTCTAGTTTCTTTTCTGGGGGGTTCGCAGCTTGCTCAATCCAATTTAGGGGGGATCCTAAATTCTCATCAACAAGATTTTTGCCAGATGAAACAAGCCTACATTTAATTTTTGTTGCCATAAGCAGTATATGATTTTATATTTTTCTTAACTGTTATATTCTCTTTCAGAATTTACTTGTATATGAGCTTGTCAAGTCATAGCTGTATTTCTTAAAATGACATTTGAATTTTAATATTGAAACATCTTAATTTATCGATATTTGAAATATTTTCAGCAAACAGCGAAGGAAGCTGAAGCTGTACAAAAGAATTGATGTCTGAAGCTCATTATCTTCGATTCAACTTTTTCTCGTGCTACAAAACAACTTTTTTTTTCGTTGGATAGAATTTAAAACTTCTGTCAGATAAAGGTCCCTAATGAAAATCAAAGCGGAAAATCAATAGCTTTCAAGCCCCCTTTACAATTGAAACATCTTGCTTTTACGATTCGTAATCAAGTCATTGTTGACAATAGCTTTTGTTTTCAAGGAGGCGATGAAAACGAGAAGAATATATTCGTAACTATGGATGGCGAAGAGACAGAATTAACTTTCAGGACAATTAGGAGTGTTAAGGTAACGAATTCTACTGATTTGTTTGTGAGAATATTAGTATTGTTCAAGACCATGGTTGGAATTTAAATTTGAAGAGGTTGGAAAAATGGTGTATCCCACCATAAGGTACTTACACCGGGTTGGTAGGTGGCACTTGTACGAGGCATGGAGAAACTGGAAGGGAAACAATCGCGCCCACTCTTTCTGATATCTCACAATCTTTACGATTTTTCCAGTACTCTCCTATAACTATTAAACAATTGGCCTGTATTTGCAAAAATAAAAATTTGCGTTGGGGCCCAACAACACAAACTCAACTTTCCCCTTTTTAATTACTCAAGTTTTCTCTTTTTTTGCTCCGTGTACAACTGTCTAAATCATAGGCAGTTCAATTTGGTGCTGCCCAAGTAAATGACGATGTTGGCACAATAAATTATTTATTTATTTGTTTTAGACTAGGGTACTTCGTAACGAAGGAGTTGTCGTAGAAACTTTGAAAAGGGCTAATTCAATTGGGAGTTGAGAGGGCTAGTGCCATCTTTAATAGTCAAAAGTGATTAAAAATCAAACAGCCCCCCTCAAACACTTATCATTTCCTCAAACACATCCAGTTAAAATTCTGAGATATCCATTGTATTCAATGTAGTTATAGAAGTCCAGAAATTAGGTCTTTGAGGATGACCCCCCCCCCCACAGACTTCAAGGTTGTAAGTTGGGCTATGGGTTATAAGTTGTGCCCTGGGGGCATATAAGGTTTTCATAAAAAGTGTTATTGTAGGAACTTCAAAAAAGGTTCATTCAATTGGAAATTTTGAAAAAATAACAAATAAATGAAAGAAAACGAAAAACAACAAAAAGACGATCAATAAGAAAGTAAAAATACAAATAAGTGTGTATTATCAGTTTAATGTAGTCGTATTGATTTTTATTTCTTAAAATATTAATAACATTTGATTTATTAAAGTTATAAAAGTAAAAACATTTAAAATTTATTCTTTCAGTAAAGCGAAAATTATGTTCCGGCCTTGGGAAAGCATAAGGTTTTTAGCTCTTCTCATGTTAATTTCTACTCATTTTGAGTTTGACTTGGCTATCTACTTTAATTTCTGTTCTTTTTTGGATTTAATTGATTAATCGATGCTGATTTTTGGTAGTTTTACACTTAGTGAATTAATTGATCCTTTTTTTTGTTCATTTTTGGTTTAATGAAGTTCTTTACGTTTCTTTGGAAGAAGTACTTTTAATTAGTTTTGATTATAAAGGAGAAATAGGTGAACTTAAATAGCTGCTTTTATTAAAAAATTCGACTGTCCAAAGATTTATTTTCCCACGTACAATAACCCATTATGAATCTTTAGGACATAATAGAACTTTGTATTCCTAGAAAAAAAGTCTACAGAGTCAGGGAAGGGGTGTCAATTTGGGAGAAGCGAACACTCTCCCCGATTCTAGACTTATGAAAAAACCCCTTGTTTGGTATTTTCGTTGTAAAATATCTTTCATTGTATTTTCAATGAGAAAATTGAAAAATTTGCCACGCCCTCCAAGATTCTTAAACATGCATTTGCCCCCCCCCCCCCTACACTCTACATTTTGCGAATTGACGCAACTGACTCAATGTTTTTAAAAAAATAACTTCAAACAAATTCACCATTCTTAATATCTTTAATATCGTCCGGTTACTGACTGATATAGTTAAATGAATACAAGCCTTAGAAGCCCTGTTTTAGGTTTCTTTGACTGAATTTCACACAAAGGAAATGAACTTTTAAGAAATTCTTATGAAATACGTTCCTCATGTTGTTGAAAAACGTGATAGTAGCGATCTACTATCAAATAGATGACCCGATCAACTACTATAGATAGAAAATATGTTCTATCTTAGCTAGAAAGAATTTTTACATTTTATAGTTGTGCCAATTTAGGAAAGTACAGGAGGAATTATTTTTTTTAATGGTAATACAAAAATGTATTTTCAAAATCAGAGAGAGGGCATTTATTCAATATTTTAATTGACGATGCAAAAAAAAGTTTTTCCTAAATCTAGGGGTGCAATTGCCCCCTAGATCAGTTGGCACTGCTGTGCTTGTATTTTAACTTTTAATATTCATGCCAATCAGAAGTAAGTATCCTTGGTGCCTCCTATGAAAGCCATAAGCCTTAATATATGTGCCGCTTCTTCTGTCAAGTTTGGCTTATACATGCTGCTTTGGAAGTGTTAGCTTGAAGGCTCAGTGAAAAAATTTCAGGTCTTACCACGGTAAGGTATTATTAGACGCCATATTTAAGGTATTATTAGACGCCATATTTATGCATGAATCTCCACCCTCTAAAATCAGCAATTTTACAATAAGACTTGTGCTGAAACAAACACTTAAAGGACAAAGTACTTATATTGTTGTAATAAAAAGCCTTAGTTCCATCCATTCACCAAGCCAGAACAGAGATTTTTTCTTAGAAAAGGATCTACACTTGCTTGAAAACACGAAAACCATTTTTTTTCTATTGATTTTCTACCAATATTCGACGTATATTTAGTCTAAAAAACCTGTACATTTGTTTGTATATTAAAACCCCAGTAGAGTAGAAAAAACATCGTATCAAAAATCCTAGGCAAAAAATTCCAGCTTCAGTTTTGCTGCTTGTAAAACTGGCAGATTTACTGTTATATTATGATAATATCAATTCGGCAAAATTTAAATGATTTTAAATGTTTGACAATTTCAGGTGACTAAATATAATGTTAAAACTACTTTAAACATAAATAGGATTAAATTTACTTTTCTAAACTCTTAATATAATAATAATAATTTATTTTTTGACCCGCCACAAAAAATCAAAGCGGAGTATCAATAAAAGAAACAAAACAAACACTACACAAAACAGAAAAAAAACAAGAAACTAAAGCAAACGAGTAAGGCCTCTGTGGGCGGGCAGATATGCCTTTACACTTCAGTAATTCAGTCTATTGCTTCTAATGCACGTGCATACACGATTGGAAGTGCATAGCAAGTGATGTATTGTACATGCTACTAATTAGTCACTAGTGGCAGCACAGAAAATATTCCTTGAGAATTTTTAATTTAACTATTTGTTAGAAATAACTTTCACTATATATATTCTCTCACTGAATAGAGACTGAAAATGCTTTCAATGGGTTCTTAAATAAAAATTAACTTCTTATAAATTTTGCTTTCCAAAGATTTGAGAATACGCTAATTTAAAAAACTTAAAAAGATCTTATTAAATGCAAATACAAATGAGGATTTAAGTTGTCTCTTATGCTATCGCCTAGTTCAGACAAGTTCTAAACACAAAATCAAGCCCCTATTATGTGGTTTTACTTAAGATACACCATGTAAAGTTATCGGCCGTTCATGTTCGAATTGGTAGCCTCTATGGAAATAATTGAGAGAGAAAACATTTATTATCTAACCAATAAAAAACAGTAAGAACAGCCACCCCGAGAAGTAAAAATTTGTCCGAGGGGGTGGCAAAAATGAATTAGAAAACAATACAGGACAAAGAAAAAAATTATTTATAAAGCCAATAGTACGACCTAATCGGCACCACAAGCCTTCCAACAAACAAATTCAACAATACTAATAAAATCATACCCCTAGAGGCCAGAACACACTACTGAATTATTTATTTACATTTAAATTAATTTGTCCTTTTCGGCCTCTCTCTATTAAGAAAATAATTTGCACCATCATACTTGCTGAAGAAAAGGTAGGATAGAAAATCACTCCTCCCGATATTCGTATGAAAACCCAATTTGAGCTGCAAAAATAGTAATACATTGACCTCTTTCTCTAGATAGAAAGACCTCTTTCTCTAGAATAGAAGCGGGCTGAATTTGTGTTTTTATCAAGTTTGGCCCTCCCCTCCAATGACTTGATTTTGGACATAAATATGGTTCTATAACTTCAAGCCTTTATTGTTTTGGAACTTATACTTTTATTGTTGAATTTCACTGACTATGGACGAGGGTCTACCTTTCTTCTCTGTTCATTTGCAGGAAAAAAAAACTCGTAAAAGTAAGTTTTTTCTGGGGCTGTTATATTTCACTCGGGACCAAGTTTCTTGAAACCTCTAAAAACTGGTACATTGCATAAAACATAAGACTGCTTGGGAAACAGGGGTTCTAACAACCCCCCCCCACCCCTGCTCACCAGTTTTGTGCGTACCCTAGTATGGAGTGTTAATAACACCTTTGTATGAAGGGTTAATAAATATAATTTTGGATTGAAATGAGTTTCTGTTTCGCATTCTTGTTAGAAAATATTATATAAGCACAAGAGAGAAGATATCTTTGGTTTAATTCAACAAAAATTTCGTCATAATCTTAAGCATTTCATGTGCTTTTGCCAAGATGTTACCTTGAGACGAACAGGGAAATGATGAATGCTTTTGGGTTTTTATGTGATTAGAAAAACTGACCGTAAGCAACGAGTGGATTATGTGTTATTCAACGGCGTCTGTTCCTACGAAGCATCAATAAAATTCCCGTGTTTCTTCTAGCGGCTGTAACCCAGTCCTAAGAAAGCAGATCACGGAACATCTTCTTTTCTAGCAACGCTCGTCAATAAACCCGACTACGTAAAACTATCAGATACAAATTGATAATAAATGAAATTGCAAGGCATTTACAACAGCTAAGGAACTTTCTTGTATAAGAGTTTTAAGTAAAAGAACTCCAATTCGCAACACAAAAATGAAAACTTAGTAGTTTTGTGCGTAATATATTAATTTAAGGCATAATATTGAATATAGAGGCGTCATTGTGAAGAGGGAGTAGTGGGGTGGACAGGAGTCATGGAGAACCTTCCTCATTGAATTTCAAAAGCTTCAGAAATGAATTTCCATAGCAAAAAGAATCACTTGGATATGTGTAAATACAGAGTCAGTTTTAGTTTTAAACCCTTTTGTTCAAAATAATATTCAGGTATACTAGATGTTTATTGGAAAAATTATTTTAATTTTAACTTGTCTTTATTAATGTTATAGAATTTGGGGGGGGGGTATCAAAAAGCTGGAATAAGATTTAGGCAGTTAGATGCCATAAAGAAACTGTTTTTTTTATTTTTTCAATTTCCTTTCTTAGTTTTCTTCGAAAAATTTTCTTTTTGGCCTTGGTTCATAGATGCTTTTTTGTTTTTTCCTTTCCTTTGATATTTCTTTGCTTTAATTATTATTTTTTTCTGTATATTTGTTTTTATCTTCATGATTAGAGATTTCTCATAGTTTGGCTATTTTATTTCCTTTTTTGTTTGATTGTTAAGAATTTTGTTTCTCAAGTGTTTGCTATATACGTCATCACCCAGTATCAAGTGCTTTCACGTCTTTCTTAGGGTGCCCTCTTGGACGAACGTTATGTGTTGTATCATCTTTTCATTAAACGAATTGAACTGAATTCGATTTTTAATTGAATTAAATTGATCAATATCATCCTTTTTACATTTTCTTGAAACTAGAATCTTGTTCACCTTTACAATTATTCTATTATTTCAGACAGATATAGATCGTACAAATCCACCCAAGGCAATAATTGTTGTGTATTCTGTTGTCGATAAATCAAGCTTCAACCGAGCCCATGACGAATTAAAGCATTTGGAAAATATGGAACTCACAACATTTCGAACTGTCATTGTTGTCGGAAATAAAATCGATCTGGCAAGAAGTCGAGCTGTCAGCACACAAGGTAAGAAACCCCATCGGAGTTGTTTTTCATTGCATTATAGATCCAGACTATAATTTCCCATTTGAGATGTTTTTATTTATTTTTGAATATAGTATTCGGATCAATTATATTTAACTAGCAAATGTTTAATTTATGTATTTTTTTTTATCAAAGTCAATTGATTCATGAACTTGTGAGTTTTTTATTCTATTCCCTTGGTGAGCGAAATTCATCATAATTTGCCTATATAAAACTTAGAAACTTGCATAATCAAGCAATTAAAAAGAGAAAACAATTGAGCTTTTACTGATCATATTATTTTTTTAGACCACTTTTTGAGCTGAAATATATAAGACTGTTTATATTTAGAGGCTGATAGACTAAAGTACACATAGAATTTCCGTAATGAAGACGCTTACTTGTGCTGGATGCACATTCCAGCTGAAACCGGTAGATTCAATTCAAGATAACTTAATTGGTGGGAGAGGCAAAACAACATTTTTCAAAATCCAGGGGAGAGGGTCAATTTTGTTATTTTTTGTTTTAAATACTAAAAACATATTTTCAAGTAGAAATACAAAAAAAAACTTTCAAAACCTAGGGGAAGATAATATTGGGAAACGGTGACAAGTTCCCTCTCCAGTTGATGACACCGAGGCTAATTTTGGTACCTGGTAGGCACCAGCCACCCCTCCAACGGTGCTAGTCAGAGACGTTTGGCCCTATTGGGGTAATTCAGCAGTAGTCGCCCTACTTATCAGATAAACTAGCTTACAATGCAGGATTTATAGTACAATTTCATATGATGGGCTTTTTACTGACTATCTTGGATAGTACAGGAGTTATAGCTATTTTTAGGGCTTTTTATATTGAACGGAATTCGAACTATTTCATATTAAATTAAAAAAAAATATTTTTCCGCTTAATTTTGAAAAAAAATATTTAAACCTTAAAGAAAATCTTCTATGCTTTGCAAAACAGGACATGGCAAACGTATGAGGTTCAGCATTCTTTCCTAGGGGTTAATTCGTGCTATAAATCTATTTCTGAAAATTTTAATTTTATAAAACAAAGTTCTTTTGAAGACACTTCAAAAGACCTTGCCATGGCATATTCAGGCTTAAGTTCCCTTCTTGAGACTTTTATTTACCAAAATTTACTGCTTTCTAAAATATCAAAAGCACATCATATAGAATTTGACCAAAGATTAATTTCGCACCTAAGTCTGCAATTCTGTTAAAATATTTTTGTGAAAATAGAAAAGCTTTTTGCGAAAATAGAAAATGGTAACAAAATTGAATTAACAAGCTATAGGGGTATTTTCTTTAAAAAAGAGGATTTTTGTTCCCAAAATCCTATTTAAAAGGGAGGGAAATAGATACAGTAATAGGGGGACATGAGCAAATCACGTTTATAAATGAATTTTTTTTTTTTTAACCGGAAGACTCCATAATATTGCGCTTTAGAAAACGAGAGAGCTATTTCGAGAGAGGCTCAACTCATTTGATACAAGCCAAATAAGAAACAAGTCTGTATGTAGCTAGAGTATGGAAAAAGGCACTTCTGTGTTAAATATTTTCATATTGTTACTATAAAATCAGGGAAAGCGGGATAGTGGGGTATGAACACTCCCATTTAGAAATGCTCCTACTTAGTATCGTTACAGCCCTATTATTATAGGAAATCCAAGCTTTTTTGAGCCAAGCCATTTTTCAAATTTCCCAGTATATAAAGAACTTAATAGTTAATTTTGTATCTCTAAGCACATTAATAATTAAACATCAAAGCACGAATAGTTTTTTTTTATAGAAAACCTGAAAACTGAAACTTACAAGACTGGAAATTGAACGTGGGAGATGGTCATGACGTAAGAATACATTTTGATAACGGTGATAATGCTTTCCTCATCTTCACATGCAAAGATTGGGTTTCTAAATTACCTTGAAAACTTATAAGGACCGCCCCACTATTTATTTCTAGTCAAAATAAAATATACATTTGTTATTGCAGAAGAGTGTTTTGTTTTTTTTAGCTTTTTAGCTTATTTGGAGATACTAACCTATTTAACCTTTTATTTTACTCTTTAGTATATTTTGCAACCAATATTCGCCCTTCAGACCTGCAAGATGGTTTTTGCATATTTAATAACTATCCAAGGACCTTCTTAAACCTTTGACTATTTTAGACTAATACCTCTGGTCCATTAAGTTGGTTTGTGATATCACGAGGTCACAGTTTCCTCTCCTTCGAAATTATCAAAATTATCAGCGATAAATGTACACTCAGAGTTACCGTAGCAGTTTTTGAAAGTATATACATTATATATATATATATATATATATATATATATATATATATATATATATATATATATATATATATATATATATATATATATATATATATATATATATATAGCGCCAACTATAATTAATAAATAAGTATACAGAATTTGAGGGGAATGATATTGTGAGAATCGGCTGAGATATTGATTGCAAGATCTGTACATTACCAAGCAGACGTTGTTAATAAAAAGTGTGTTATGATCTCAAAGATCCGAAAGTATCGACCTATGACGCCTTGACCCTTTCACAAACGGAATTGGAATAATATTTTTTTGTTTATTTCACAAACAGAGTGATTGGTGGAAAATTCCTCCTCGGGGAAAAAGTAGGGTTCCCCTCCTCGGGGAAAAACGAACAGAAACTACTCCGTATATAAAAAGGGCTTTTCATCCTCAACGCCCCGCTCTTTACGCTAAAGTTTGACTCTTTCTCTTAACTCTACTTTTTAAAACAGTAAAAAAGGTTAGCGTAAAGAGCGGGGCGTTGAGGAGGAAAAGAACTTCAATTTTTTATGAACGTTTTCATTAGTAAAAAATATACGTAACTTACGAATTATCTTGCGTAACGAACATCTCTATTCGTATGTTTTTATTACGTATATGAGGGGGTTCACCCCCTCGTCGATACTTCGCTCTTTACACTAAAACTTGAATTTTGTCCCAATTTCTTAAGAATGACCCCTGAATCACAAACGCCGTAGAATAAATAGTTGAAACTACTAAAATATTTCAGCGTAAAGAGTGATGTATTACGAGGAGGTGAACCTCTCATATGCGTAATAATTTCTATTCGTTTTAAGTTTTAATGCTGCTCCTTACTTTCAGTTGAAAAAACTTTCATATTTATTTTTTATTTTTTTAAAATAATGCTAGAGAGTCCTTCATTGAAATTCTCTTCCCCCATGACAAATTCCTCCATGGAAAGATTCTCTCGCGTAGCCCCCCTCAATTTCTCCCCCCCCCCAAACCAAAAAGAAACCTGAAAACGTCTGTACACTTCCCAGTCGCCATTAGTATATGTAAACAAAGGTCAAAGTTTGTAACTTGCAGCCCCTCCCACGGGAACTGTGGGGGATTAAGTGGTCCCCAAAAACATAGTTATTAGCTTTTTCGACTATGGTGAATAAAATGGCTATTTCAGAATATTGATCCGGTGTCTTTAGGGACAACTTGAGCGTGGGAGGGGGCCTAGGTGCCCTCTAATTTTTTGGTCACTTAAAAAGGGCACTAGAGCTTTTAATTTCCGTTAGAATGAGCCGTCTTGCGACAGTCTAGGACCACTGAGTCGATATGATCACCCCTAAAGAAAAAAAACAAAAATAAATAAACACGCATCCGTGATCAGTCTCCTGGCACAAAATGCGAAATTTCAAATTTTTGTAGGTAGGAGCTTGAAACTTCTACAATGGATTTTCTAATACGCTGAATCTGATGGTGTGATTTTAGTTAAGATTGTATTACTATCAGGGGATGTTTCCCCCCATTTTCCAAAATAAGTCAAATTTTCTCAGGCTCGTAACTTTTGATGCGCAAGATTAATGAAACTTGTATATTTAAAATCAGCATTAAAATGTGATTCTTTTGATGTAACTATTGGTATCAAAATTCCATTTTTTAGAGTTTCGGTTACTATTGGAGCTGGGTCGCTCCTTACTATAGTTCTTTACCACGAACTGTTCGACAAACTAATGAATATATTTCATTTCTAAGAATTTATAAGGGGGTTTGCTAAAAAGTTTGTCGTCAGCCACTAATTCATTGTATCGCCAAATTTGCTTTACTGTGGAAATGTCGAAAGTTCATGGAATCTATTTTTGACTCCCATATAGCGAGTATCACTTTAAAAGCTTTTTCAAATTTTTGTAGGTAGGAGCTTGAAACTTCTACAATGGATTTTCTAATACGCTGAATCTGATGGTGTGATTTTAGTTAAGATTGTATTACTATCAGGGGATGTTTCCCCCTATTTTCCAAAATAAGTCAAATTTTCTCAGGCTCGTAACTTTTGATGCGCAAGATTAATGAAACTTGTATATTTAAAATCAGCATTAAAATGTGATTCTTTTGATGTAACTATTGGTATCAAAATTCCATTTTTTAGAGTTTCGGTTACTGTTGGAGCTGGGTCGCTCCTTACTATAGTTCTTTACCACGAACTGTTCGACAAACTAATGAATATATTTCATTTCTAAGAATTTATAAGGGGGTTTTTCTAAAAAGTTTGTCGTCAGCCACTAATTCATTGTATCGCCAAATTTGCTTTGCTGTGGAAATGTCGAAAGTTCATGGAATCTATTTTTGACTCCCATATAGCGAGTATCATTTTAAAAGCAGGTATTTTCTTATGGCTGTCACGTAGAGTTGTCTCTTTTTCTTTTGACGCCAGATTGATAGAATTCTCAGACTTGAACATGCATACCAAACAGTGCCAGAGACAGTACAAACGGCAGATCAGAAAATGCAGTGTAGACTTCAGCGTCTTGCAAATTTGACTTTATGTATTACGTATGATTTCATCAATGATTTTTTGTCTTTGAGAAATTGTTTTTTTCTTTGAACATCACAAAAATTTAGGATATTAGCGGATGGATAGACGTCCTCCCCTCTGTACGTCCTTGCGCATGACTTATCTTCCGATTTTAACTGTCTCGGCTCATACCTGTAATACTGTAATTTAAAACCAAACAAATCCAAAACACATTGGTATATTTCAAGCGGCACCTCACCTTATTTGTCTTACACTATTGGTTACCCATTTTAGGGCAACTTAAGTGATAATGGTAATTCAAAAATGATGTAAAAGTTCTGTTTTCTTCTGCTCCGGAGTGTGAATGTCATTGCTTAAGTAAACCCTGTTTTGTTTAATAAAACAATAACAAAAAAATGGTTTATTTTCCTTGAAACACAGCGTTTTCTGTTGTAATTTCTTCAATCTATTTCTTATAAATGCCAAAATCGGACTGGTCTTTAAATACTTCTGACAATCTTATCCTTTTGATAGCAAAGTCGTGCACTAATAACGTTTTTATGAAAGACAGGCTATTTCGGTAACGTCTTTGTTGAAGGATAACCCTTTAAAAACAAGGAAATTACATTAAAGACTGCTAAACAGACTGTGCTTACTTTGTAGTTATAAGGAGATTAGATGCACTCACCTGCAAAGAATCCAAAAGACTTAGGGCAACAGATTCAGCGGCCTTAGACAAAAGATATGATAATATCTTTCTTGTAAACGAATGTCACAAGCTAAAAAAGCCAAATTTGCATTTCAATTCAATTAATATAAAAATGAAAACATGAATCATGCAAATAAATTGAGTCAATGACCAATAATAATAAAAGAAACAAGTAAAAAGAATTCGAAATGCAAAATAAAAATCGTGGGTAAAATAAATGTAGAACTGAAAATATAAAATATTAAATTTAGAATTAAAACGGCGTCACAAAGGAACAAAAAAAAGAAGAAACATCTTAAAACACATGACAAACTAATAAGCAATAATGAATGGAACTAGAAAAAATGACCAAGAAGCATATGTATTTCAGAAAGGATATTAAGAATCTTTATGGCATTTTCCCATGTCTTTATAATTTCGAGCAAATCGCTTACTGAAATTTGGAAAGCCGCCTAAAATCAATAGAATTTCATGTACAGCATTTTTGATATAACGAACCTATTTTGAATCTGTCTTTCTCTATAGTGTTCTGAGTATTGTAATTCTGCCAAAAAAAAAATGAAAAATAGCACTGAAAGACTTAAGGATACCCTTCGGTCAGATATATTATTTAAAATATATTAGTTTACCCTTAATTAACAGTTACCAAACTTTTCTGGTACTTCAAAGTATATTCTTGTGCAAATTTCCTTTTAAGTGGCGATTGACTTCCCCTGCCCCTAATACTTCATCAGTCGTGTGTGAAAATAATCGGACAGCTCACAGAGATGAAAACTTTCGGTAGAAAAAAATATTTTTGAGGCTTTGTGTAGCGCTCTCGCGAGTTATAAACCAACAGACGACTCCTAGTAGCTGTCGCCCGACTGTATCTTATGGCGTAAACTACTACATAGTTGTTCGTTGTAAATGGCTTTCTGCGTCTGATAAGCTCTGCCCTTTAATTCTTGTACATTTTGAATTTGCCTGGGTAGTTTCATTAAGATCTTCGTTTTTTTGGGAGGGGTTGTTTTCACCTTATTAAGTGTATGCAAGTGTTCTTCTGTGTTTTTCTTTGATAGATTCTTATGCAAGAGGCTTCTATATATTTGGAAAATTGTATACATTGGGCATTAGCTTTAAAAGTAAATTTCGAGTAAAACCTTATTGTATCTCTATACAGATCGGAATTGTTCTATTTTTCCTAATTTTGGGCTTTGGTAGCCAAGGCACCCCTAAGTTGTCCAGTTCACATAGAAATGCATACTTAATAAGAAGACTGGACAGGAAAATAAAGGGTGGGATATAATAAAATTTTCTCTCCAAAGGCTTAGAACATATTCCCAATTGATAGAAATAAAGCATTGTCATAGATTTTGGATTAGGTCTTAAAAAGGGATGACTTTCTATCTGCTGACTAATCAAAAGGATTCTATTTCCCCCAGGGAATAACTTAGCTAATATAGGAAATCAATTTGCAATTTTTGCCACAGTGCTTAATAAATCATCTGGGTAATAAACAATCAATCAATAACTGGAATGCCTCCGATATTTCCAGCTTTTATATCTATTTATTGTTTGTTATATTTATCATGAACACTATAATGATTAAGACTTTGTTTTATAATGCTTAGTCTGGGCCCTTTTTTGAAAAGGAGCCAGCCCTTCGATCCTGGCCTGCCACTCTTTGATTTCCTAGAGTGTTTATTTATCCAATGATTTATAGTATTATAATCTCCTCCACATAAACGTGATCCAATCCGAAAAAGTTCCAGTGCCTGGCCTATTGATTACGGATCACAATAAACCTACTAGAAAATTATCTAAAATGATCGAACTATCCTTCAACATTTCTTATGTTACTCAGTAATGGTACAAGTATTTCACGAAGACAAAAAATGGGACTTCAATGGAATTTTAATACAAATATACTATATTCAACGAACGTAATACACGCTATGAATTACGTGTAGTTCTGTATAAGGACTAGAGAAATATAGGAAGGCTATAGCATAGTTCAAATAAGGCAAGTATATGAGGAATAATATTAAATTTCAAGCTTCAATATATATATATATATATATATATATATATATATATATATATATATATATATATATATATATATATATATATATCATTCCGTATTTATTCCGTTTAAATATATTTTATCAACCTCTAGCGAATTTTGTAACAAATTACATTTGAAATTTGTAGTTTGAAATTCACTGTTGTTCCTCATATACTTGCCTTACTTGAACTATGCTATAGCCTTCCTATGTTTCTATAGTCAAACAGTTCGTGGTAACGAACTGTAGTAAGGAGCGACCCGGCTCAATAGTAAACAAAACTCTAAAAAATTGAATTTTGATATCAATAGCTACATCAAAAGAATCGCATTTCAATGCTGATTTTGAATATATAAGTTTCATCAAGTTGAGTCTAACCCATCAAAAGTTACGAGCCTGAGAAAATTTGCCTTATTTAAGAAAATAGGGGGAAACACCCCCTAAAAGTCATAGAATCTTAACGAAAATCACACCATCAGATTCAGCGCATCAGAAAACCCTACTGTAGAAGTTTCAAACTCCTATCTACAAAAATGTGAAATTTTGTATTTTTTGCCAGAAGACAAATCACGGGTGCGTGTTTATTTGTTTGTTTTTTTTCCCAGGGGTCATCGTATCGACCAAGTGGTCCTAGAATGTCGAAAGAGGGCTCATTCTAACGGGAATGAAAAGTTCTAGTGCTCTTTTTAAGTGACCAAAAATTGGAGGGCATCTAGGCCCCCTCCCACGCTCATTTTTTCCCAAAGTCAACGGATCAAAATTTTGAGATAGCCATTTTGATCAGCATAGTCGATGACCATAATAACTATGTCTTTGGTGATGACTTACTCCCCCACAATCCCTGGGGGAGGGGCTGCAAGTTACAAACTTGGACCAGTGTTTACATATAGTAATGGTTATTGGGAAATGTACAGACGTATTCAGGGGGATTTTATTTTGTTTGGGGTGTGGGGCTGAGGGGAGAGGGCTATAATGGAGGATCTTTCCTTGGAGGAATCTGTCATGGGGGAAGAAAAATTCAAGGAAAAGGGCGCATGATTTTCTAGCATTACTATAAGAAAACAATGAAAAATAAACATGAAAACGTTTTTTCAAATGAAAGGAAGGAGTAGCATTGAAACTTAAAATGAACAGAGATTATTACGCATATGAGGGGTTCTAAAAATACTTTAGCATAAAGAGCGAGGTATTTAGGAGGAGATAAATACCTCGCTCTTTATGCTAAAGTATTTTTAGTAATTTCAACTATTTATTCTACGGCCTTTCTGATTCAGGGGTCATTCTTAAAGAATTGGGACAAAACTTAAGATTTAGTGTAAAGAGCGAGGTATTAACGAGGATACAAACCCCCTTTTATACATAATAAAAATATAAGATTATGAAAGTTTGTTACTTAAGTTGCTAATTTATAAGTTACGTATATTTTTTACTAATAAAAACGTTCGTTAAAAATTAAAAGTTCTAGTTGCCTTTTTAAGCAACCGAAAAATTGGAGGGCAACTAGGCCTCCTTCTCCACCCCTTATTTCTCAAAATCGTCTTATGAAAACTAAGAGAAAGCCATTTAGCCAAAAAAAGAATTAATATAAAAATTTCATTTTAATAATTTATGTGCGGAGAGCCAAAACCAAACATGCATTAATTCAAAAACGTTCAGAAATTAAACAAAAAAAAAAAAACTAATTTTTTTAGCTGAAAGTAAGGAGCAACATTAAAACTTAAAACGAACAGAAATTACTCCGTATTTAAATGGGTTGTCCCCTCCGCAATCCCTCGCTCTTTACGCTAAAGTTTGACTCTTTGCCACAATTCTACTTTTTAAAACAATTAAAAGCTTTAGCGTAAAGAGCGAGGGATTGCGGAGGGGACAACCCATTTTATATACGGAGTGATTTCTGTTCGTTTTAAGTTTTAATGTCGCTCCTTACTTTCAGCTAAAAAAATTAGTTTTTTTTTTATTTGATTCTTATACAGAACTATATGGAATTCATAGCATGTATTACGTTCATTGGATATAGTATATTTGTATTATAAGTTCAAATTTTTGTCTTCGTGAAATACTTATACCACTGAGTAACATAAGAAATGTTGAAGGATATTTTGATCATTTTAGAGAATTTTCTAGTAGGTCTATTGTGATCCGTAATAAATAGGTCAGGCACTGGAACTTTTTCGGATTGGATCACGTTTACGCGGGGGAGATTATAATATGATAAATCATTGGATAAATAAACACTCTAGGAAATCAAAGAGCGGCAGGCCAGGATCGAAGGGCTGGCTCCTTTTCAAAAAAGTGCCCAGACTAAGCATTATAAAATAAAGTCTTAATCATTATAATGTTCATGATAAATATAACAAACAATAAATAGACATAAAAGCTGGAAATATCGGAGGCATTCCAGTTATTGCTTGATTGTATATGACCCAGATGACTTATTAAGCACTGTGGCAAAAATTGCAAATTGCTTTCCTATATTAGCGAAGTTATTCCCTAGGGGAAAAAGAATCCATTTTGAATAGTCAGCAGATAGAAAGTCATCCCTTTTTAAGAACTAATCCAAAATCTATAACAATGCTTTATTTCTATCAATTGGGAATATGTTCTAAGCCTTTGGAGAGAGAAACTTATTATATCCCACCCTTTTTTTCCTGTCCAGTCTTCTTATTAATTATGCCTAATTGTATTTCTATTTGAACTGGAAAACTTAGGGGTACCTTGGCTGAATATTTACTAGCCAAAGCCCTAAATTAGGAAAAATGGAACGATTCCGGTCTGTATAGAAATACAATAATGGTTTACTAGAAATTCACTTTTAAAGCTAATACCCAACGTATAAAATTTTCCAAATCAAACAGTTCGTGGTAACGAACTGTAGTAAGGAGTGACCCGGCTCAATAGTAACCAAAACTCTAAAAAATTGAATTTTGATATCAATAGCTAGATCAAAAGAATCGCATTTCAATGCTGATTTTAAATATATAAGTTTCATCAAGTTTAGTCTTACCCATCAAAAGTTACGAGCCTGAGAAAATTTGCATTATTTAAGAAAATAGGAGGAAACACCCCCTAAAAGTCGTAAAATCTTAACGAAAATGACACCATCAGATTCAGCGTATCAGAGAACCCTACTGTAGAAGTTTCAAGCTCCTATCTACAAAATGTGGAATTTTGTATTTTTTGCCAGAAGACAAATCACGGGTGCGTCTTTGTTGGTTTGTTTTTTTTTTTTGTTTTTTTTTTCTTTTTCCCAGGGGTCATCGTATCGACCAAGTGGTCCTAGAATGTCGAAAGAGGGCTCATTCTAACGGAAATGAAAAGTTCTAGTGCCCTTTTTAAGTGACCAAAAAATTGGAGGGCATCTAGGCCCCCTCCCACGCTCATTTTGTTTCCCAAAGTCAACGGATCAAAATTTTGAGATAGCCATTTTGTTCAGCATAGTCGATGACCATAATAACTATGTCTTTGGTGATGACTTACTCCCCCACAATCCCTGGGGGAGGGGCTGCAAGTTACAAACTTGGACCAGTGTTTACATATAGTAATGGTTATTGGGAAGTGTACAGACGTTTTCAGGGGATTTTATTTTGTTTGGGGGTAGGGCTGAGGGGAGGGGATATGTTGGAGGATCTTTCCTTGGAGGAATCTGTCATGGGGGAAGAAAAATTCAATGAAAAGGGCGCAGGATTTTCTAGCATTACTATAAGAAAACAATGAAAAATAAACATGAAAACGTTTTTTCAAATGAAAGGAAGGAGTAGCATTGAAATTTAAAACGAGCAGAGATTATTACGCATATGAGGGGTTCTAAAAATACTTTAGCATAAAGAGCGAGGTATTTAGGAGGAGATAAGTACCTCGCTCTTTATGCAAAAGTATTTTTAGTAATTTCAACTATTTTTTCTACGGCCTTTCTGATTCAGGGGTCATTCTTAAAGAATTGGGACAAAACTTACGATTTAGTGTAAAGAGCGAGGTATTAACAAGGGTACAAACCCCCTCGTATACATAATCAAAATATAAGATAATGAAAGTTTTTTACGTAAGTTAATTCTTAAGTTACGTTTATTTTTTACTAATAAAAACGTTCGTTAAAAATTAAAAGTTCTAGTTGCCTTTTTAAGTAACCGAAAAATTGGAGGGCAACAAGGCCTCCTTCTCCACCCCTTATTTCTCAAAATCGTGTGATCGAAACTAAGAGAAAGCCATTTAGCCAAAAAAAGAATTAATATACAAATTTTATTTTAATAATTTATGTGCGGAGAGCCAAAACCAAACATGCATTAATTCAAAAACGTTCAGAAATTAAATAAAAAAAACTAATTTTTTTAGCTGAAAGTAAGGAGCGACATTAAAACTTAAAACGAACAGAAATTACTCCGTATATGAAATGGGTTGTCCCCTCTGCAATCCCTCGCTCTTTACGCTAAAGTTTGACTCTTTGCCACAATTCTACTTTTTAAAACAATTAAAAGCTTTAGCGTAAAGAGCGAGGGATTGCGGAGGGGACAACCCATTTCATTTACGGAGTAATTTCTGTTCGTTTTAAGTTTTAATGTCGCTCCTTACTTTCAGCTAAAAAATTAGTTTTCTTTTATTTAATATATAATAAAAGTCTCTCGTATAAGAATCTATCAAAGACAAATACAGAAGAACATTTGCATATACTTAATAAGGCGGAAAACAACCCCTTCCAACAAAACGAAGATCTTAAGGAAACTACACATCCAAATTCAAAATTTACAAGAGCTAAAGGGCAGAGCTTATCAGACGCAGAAAGCCATTTATAACGAACAGCTATGTAGTAGTTGACGCTATAATGTACAATCGGGCAACAGCTACTAGGAGTCTTCTGTTGATGTTTAACTGGCGAGAGCGGTACACAAAGCCTCAAAAATAGTTTTTTAGACCTAAGGTTTTTATTTTTGTACGAGAATCAGTGAGGATCACTGGACAATTGAGGATTCGCCCCCAGCCTAGTTTTAAAGCTCCCCTCTTATTACAGAAAAATATTTTTATTTTTCTTATGGAACGAATGTCTGAACATAGGATATCAATAACTAAGGTGGTCAATAAGGATTAAGCGACCCTGGCTTTTAATTCTGAGTATTGAGAATGTTTGATCGAATCACATCATTTTTAATAACTTGATTCTGTTTCTCTGATATCTAACAATGTTGGTTTTGATCAGGCAGAAAAAGGGTATTAACTAAAAAAATATATGATCCTTGATTAAGCCATTAAATCTTTACCAGAAGGCATATTCATTTATTTCATTTGTGTTATGTTTTAAAGATTTTTATTGCTTTAATCTTTATCTCAAACGTCTTATGTCAATCATCAAAACGTTTGGCTTTTAAATGGCAAACATTCAAAAAGAAAAGCAGTGATAGTAGTTGAATTGTAAAATTAAGTGATAATTCTGTGCAGTTTCTCTTTCATTTGATTATTGGTTATATGTGTAATGTGCTGTGCATGAATCCCATGACACCCATTAGGGGTATACCTGAAGTATACTCTATTTTCTTCATTAAGACTTGTTTCTTCAGGAAAGATGGTTGTTGGTTGCTACGTAATAGATTAGATTATATTATTGTTTACTTATGCAAATTTAAAAAAAAACTACAGGCCAGGTAGGAAACAACCCTCAAGGGTCTTCTTCAAGCCGCTAGTCAACTAGGGAACCCCAAGATATAAAAAAATTGATCGTAGTACCCCCTAAAGAAGTTTTTTCCGTTTTTAAGACTTACTTCCTCAAAGAATTTTCCAAGCCGCTAGTCAAGTTGTGAACCTCCCGAATGTAATAAAAAACGGTTTAATCCCTACTCATGTTAATTTCTGCTTGTTTTGAGTTTGAGTCGGTTATTTCTTGTAATTTCTGCTCGTTTCTAGTTTCATTTATTTATTGATGCTGATGTGTAATAGTTTTACGCTTGTAGATTATTTGATTCTATTTTGCTCATGTTTGGTTTAATGGAATGTTGTTACTTTTATTTGCAAAACTTATCTTTTGTATAAGTTGTTTTTAATTAATCACCATAAAAACCTGAAAAAGCACATAGAAACAACAAAACGTAGTCTCTGGTATAATGAATTGCGTCCCGTATAGTTTCAGACTGGCAATGAGATGTCCTTATAATTTCCAAAATGTTGCTATCACCGTAAAAGCATGAATAAGTTTACAGAAATGAAAAAAGACTGTCTCTGGTACACCAAATTCTGTGATGCCACGCTAAGTGAACCCAAATAAACCTAGCTGAAACATATCAAATGTGTTAAATATCGAAATGGGTACCGGTATCAAAATTCAGAACAGAAGTGGAACTTTATTTCTTCTTTGGTAAAAATTCAGAATGGAAATGTATTTTTTTCTGTTTGAGGAAAAATTCTGAACAGGAGTTGCACTTTTTTCTATTCTTTGGAAAAATTCAGAAAAGAAGTTGAACCTTTTTCCCTTTTTGGAGAATTCCAAGCTGAAGGTGAGCTTTTTTCTCTTCTTTTGGAAATGAACTAACAACTCACGACACGACCAAGGCTACTTGGATTGATTTAAGCTAGAAGAAGTGTAAAAGTGGTCAAACAACGTGGAAATACTGCTACTACTAGAACTAACAGGTCACTACACCATCAAGCCACCCGAGGTTGACACAGCAAGGATTTATCAAGAAAACATCTAAAATGTTTAAGGTATTGTATGAAAGCCTTACAAAAAAGGAAAAAACATCTAGTACTAACATTTCACTTCTTTACCAAGCCGCCTGACGTAAAAACTGCTACATTTTATAATATTAGTACTATAAAAGAGTGATAGCTAGCCTTGTTAGAAATGTTTTGCTTACAATGAAATTTTGATTTTGGAATTTGATGTCCAAGATTAAAAAAAACTTTAATGTGCTAACACTAAAACTACTAGAAGAAGGCTAGCCCAAGGGGGCTCTGGGTTCGTGAGGGAGATGAATGGTCGAAAATTCCCTCTCAAAATCGTATAAAAATTGATTCGTAGATTTTAATAATCGATTCAATTTCACTAGTGCAAAATTTACTGACATTGAGCAAACCTGGATGGGGAAATGGGGGCCATCCGAAGGTTGGCTTGATGTGGTATAGGGTTGATAAGGACACGGACTATGATGATGCCTCTCAAAATCCCAAACTAATTGGTTCGTATTAGGCAAAAGTTCACTAGAATGAAATATACTGACATCAGGAGCACCTGGATGGGGGCATGGTGTATTCTGAAGGTTGGATCAACGGGACTTAGGGCTGGTTGGGGCATAGAGGACTGTAGATTCCTTCTTTAAATCCCAAATCAATTGATTCATATGGAGGGTAATCTTCACAAGCACGACACTTATTGACACTGGGGTCCCGGGAGGGAGACAAGGGATCCCCTGAAAGTTACTGGGAGGGAGCTCAGAATTTTTGGGGTATGAAAAACCACTAGTTCCTTCTCCAAATCCCATATTCATTTACTCATATGGAGATAAATATTCACTAGCACGAAAGTTATTGGCATTGGGGTCCCTAGAGAGAGACAAGGGGACCCTATGTAGGTTCATTGGAGGGGGCCCTGGGCTCCTGGGAACATGAATAACCGTAATTTCCTTTTGAAAAATCCCTTACTAGTTGATTCATATAGGACTAAAGTTCCCTAGTGTGAACTTTATTGACATTAGGGACCGTTGAGGAAGACATGTGACCCTTCGAAGGTTGATTTTGGGGAGAGGGCTCATGGTCAGTAGGGACATGTAGGACCATATATTCCCTTTTCAAATCCCAAATTAAATGATTCAATAGTGGAAATTTCCATTTGCACAATTTTTTTTTACATTAGGTTCCCTGGAATTGGACATGAGGCATCTGAAAGTTGACGGGAGGGGGCTCTGGGCTAGTGGATGACACGCAGATATCTCTTCAAGGGTTGGCTTGAGGGGGATCAAGGGAGGTCGGGGGCATGAATGACTATAAGTTTCCTCTTAGAAACTTCCACACTAATTGATTCCTATGAGGCAAAGGTTCTGTAGCATAAAGTTTTGGTTGATATTGGAGCCTTTTCCAAAAGTGATTATAGCTATATCGTTAAGAGTAAGGTATTGGGGAGGGAGCAACCCTTCATATATAGAACTATCTATTTCCGTTTTTCTCTCTATGAAAACTCTCTATGAAATGTACCCCTCACAGAAAACTTCTCCATGGAAATATCCTCCAACATAAGATATAAACCCTCCTTTAAATTCCTTCCAGAGAGAGTTCTATCCTTGCTGAGAATATCCCTCCCGTAAAATTTCTTCCGGACGACTCTGAAAATTTCTTCCGAACGACGCCTGAAAAATCATCATTAGCCCTCTTTCATTTCTTTGCATTTTATCTCCTTGTTAGTAATCTTGAAGGTTACTAAAGATATCTCATTGCGAATCTGAAATGATAAAATACAATTTGATGTACCAAAGACAGACTCGTGTCATTTCTTTGTGCTTACTCAGGTTTGTATAGTGGTTGCAGTATTTTGGAGGCTTTTAAGGTATCTCATTCCTCTTTGAAATTATACGAGTCAGAATTTGGTGTACAAGAGACAATCATTTGTCATTTTGTGTGTTTATTCATGATTTTAGAGTGATTGAATTATTTTCGAGGCTGTTAAAAGATCTCACGCCATCCGGAAATTATGCGGACACATTTTGGTGTACCAGAGACAATATATTGTCATTTCTGTCTGGTTATTCAGGTTTTTACAGTGATTGCAATACTTTGGAGGTTATTAAGTCATCTCATTGTCAATCTGAAATTATACAATTCAAATTTTGGTATAGAAGAATTATTTTTTTTTCATTTCTGTGTGCTCTGACCTTTACAGTGATTGTGATATTTAGGAGGTTTTTAAGATATCTTCTTTTCAATCTGAAATTAAACAAGGCAAAATTTGATGGACAAGGGAGAATCTTTTGTCAATTTGTGTGCTTATCCTGGCTTTTCCAGTGATTGTATTATTTTGAAGGTTGTTAAGATATCTAGTGTTTAATCTAAAAATACACGAGGCCTAATTTGGTGTACCAGAGACAGTTAATTTTATGTGAGCTTATATATGCTTTTACAGCGATTGCAGTATTTTGGAGGCTATTAAATCTCATTGACAATCAGAAATTGTATGGGACATAATTTGGTACACCCAAAACAATACGGAACAATATAAAATCTGAAACTATACGAGCTGCAATTTGGTATACCATAGAAAATTGTTTGTCATTTCTATGAGCTCCTTCCAGTTTTTACAGTGATTGCGATATTAAGAGGCTATTCGGACATCTCATTGCCAATCTGACATTAAATGAGACACAATTGTATGTACAACCATATATTGACATTATTGTCTGCTTATTTTGGCTTTTACAATTATTGCTATATTTTGATGGTTATTAAGATATCTAATGGCTAATTTAAAAATACACGAGACAAAATTTTCTGTACCAGAGATAATCTTCCGTTATGTTTGTGTGCTTATTAAACTTTTACAAAGATTGTAATATTTGAAGGCTATTAAGATATCTTATTGCCAATATGAAATAATACAAGACACAGTTTAGTGTACCAGAGACAGTTTTTTTTTCATTGCTGTCATCTTATTCATGCGTTTACAGTGATTACAGTATTTTAGAGGTTATTAGGACATCTCATTGCCAGTCTGAAATTAGATGGGACACAATTTGGTATACCACAAAAATCTTTTGAAATTTCTGTCTGCTTATTCATGCTTTTATAGCGATTGTAATATTTTGGAAGTTTCTCTGGAGGTTTTCAATATTTTGGAAGATTTCTGCTTTCCAATCTGAAATTATACTAGACGAATTTGTTGTAACAGACACAATCTTTTTTCATTTCTGTGAGCTTGTACAAGTTTTTATAGTGATTGAGAAACTTTACAGTTTATTAAGGTATTTAATTGCCAATCTGACATTATATGAGACACAATTTGGTGTACCAGAAAAAATTTCTTTTCATTTCTGTGTACTTATTCAGGCTTTTACAGTGATTGCACAGTGATAGCACTTTGATATCACGGACAATCTTTTAGTGATTGCAAAATTTTACAGGTTATTAAGGTATAATCATTGCCAACCTCAAATTATACAGGACACAAATTAGAGTACCAGAAACAATCTTTTGTCACTTCTGTGTGCATCTGGCTTTTACAATGATTGCAATATTTTGGGGGTGATTAAGAAATCTCATTATCAACCTGAAATTATAGGTGATGCAATTTGGTATACCATAGGAAATCTATATGTCATTCCTGTGAGCTTTGTTAAACTTTTACAGTGACTGCAATATTTAGAAGTCATTAGGACATAGCATTGCCAATCTGACATTATACTAGAAACAAATTGGTGCCACAGACAATTTTTGTCATTTCCATGTGCTTTTTCAGGATTTTAAAGTGAGTGCAGTATTTTGGAGTCTATAGTTTAATTTGGAGTTTAGTTTTGAGTTTTAATTTCAATATGAAATTACTCGGGACACAATTTGGTGTGGCAGAAATAATCTCTTAACATTTCTGTCTGCTCATTTTGGCTTTTACAGTGATTACAATATTTTGCAGGTTATTAAGATATCTCATTGCCAATCTGAGAGTATATGAGACACAATTTTGTCTACCAGAGACAATTTTCTGTCATGTCTCTGTGCTTATTCAAAATTTTACAGTGATTGGAATATTTGGAGGCTATTAAGATATCTTATTGCCAATCTGAACTGATACGGGACACAATTTGGTGTACCAGAGACAACCGTTGGTCTGTTTGTGCGTCTGTGTATGTGTATATGTGTCTGTATGTGTGAGCCTCTCTCTCTCTCTCTCTCTCTCTCTCTCTCTCTCTCTCTCTCTCTCTCTCTCTCTCTCTCTCTCTCTCTCTCTCTCTCTCTCTCTCTCTCTCTCTCTCTCTCTCTCTCTCTCCTCTCTCTCTCTCTCTCTCTCTCTCTCTCTGTATGCTTGGGTTGCAAAAACGTGAGCAAGTCATGGAGCTCCACAGGGGTAGTCACACTTAAAAAAATCTTCGAACTGGCAGAACTTGGAGAGGAGTTGGCAGAATCAGAACTATGGAATCAGAGGAGGGGTAGGAGTGGCAGAACCAGAAATCAAGCCGGTGGGATCGTGAAAAGAAGTGAAACCGAGATAGTATTCAGCAGAATTGGAACTGGAATTACTCTAACCGGGGCCAGAAGCGGCGGAAGTGAAAGTGGGACCGGTATTTGTCCAGTGTAAACAATGTGTCTTGGAGAAGGCCCTTAGGCTTTTTCATATTGGCTAAGGTTTTTTAGTTAATACGGTCATTTTTTGTAAGAAGAAACACTATTGGGAATTTTCGTTTAAGTTTATACGGTTAATTTTTGCTTATACAGTTTATACGATTAAGTTTTGTCAGAAAAAAACGTTATTGGGAATATTTTGTTTAAATTTGAAACATTCAATTTTAGTACGGCCTGTGCGGTAATTTTTTGCTGGAGGAAAAGTTATTGAGAATTTTCATTTAAGTTTATACGTCCAATTTAATACTTTATATGGTTTATACGTTTATTTTTGTTGGAAGAAACGTTATTAGAAATTTTTCTTTATGTTTACACTGTCAATTTCTCTGGTATAAAAGATTTTTTCTCGGAAAATATTGGGAATTTCCGCTTAAGGTATAAATGGTCAATTTTAGTTTATGCGGTTTATAGGGTTACTTTTGTCAGAAGAAAGGTTATCGGGAATATTTATTTCAGTTTATTCTGTCAATTTAGGTTTATACGGTTTATATGGTTATTTTTTTGTCAGAAGAAAGGTTATTGGGAATTCTTGTTTCAGTTTATAAGTTTAATTTTAGTTTAAACTGTTTATTCGGTTATTTTGTTAGAAGAAACATTACGGATATTTGTGTTCAAGCTTGAATTATCAATATTAGTTTATACGGTTTATACAGTTATTTTTTGTTGAAATTATTATAGTCTCTCCCATGCTTGAAACTGGTTTTACACGAACTCAATGTTTACTCAATGAATGCAAGAATGCCAGTGGATATAAGATGTACCCCAAATAACAAGGAAAAGTGTCAGTCCCTATTCACCTTATCCCAGCATTTTAAGGGAGGTACGACGGTTCTTGCAACGGGGGAACTGCCTCTCTCTTGCTTGCAAATTATTGTTACTTTAATATCTTATTAAACCACTTGAATTCCACACTCTTTGAATGCTCGAATTAATAATATTTCTTTTCTCTTACTGTACTAAATTTTACTTGTTACGCAATTCAATTAGATTCAAAGTTAAATCCAGTTTCTGTTCTCACAGTTAAAAGACAAAATCAATATGGTCAATTTTAGTTTATACGGCCTATACAGTAATTTTTTTGTGGGAAGAAACGTTATGGATAATTTTTGTTTAAGTTTAAAAATTCAACTTTAGTTTATACGATTATTTTGTCAGAAGAAATGTTATTGGGAATTTGGTTTGAGTTTACACGATCAATTTTAGTTTATATGGCTTATGTGATTATTTTTTGTCCGAACAAACCTTTTGGAAGTTTTTGGTTAAGTATATTTTGTGCTATTTCAAAAGATGGGATGTGAAATTAATTTCCAAGTGAGATTCATCAATTTATGACCATTCTTGATAACTCTCCACGTTTGAACGACTGATTTAGTATTGTGGCTTGGTCTTTGTTAAAAATGGGCTGTCTCCATGAAAATTTCAAAAAAGTAGTTCTTATTCGGACTTTTCAATCTGAGTTTTGATTTATTTTTCAGCAAGAAATTTAAAGAAAATACTAATATGTGTCAGGCAATTAGGGCGGCCTATTCCTGGGTAAAAACAGGATTTTCTCCATGAAAAGCTTAAAAATTAGCTTCTAATGTGACTTTTCACTCTGAATTCCGATTTTTTGCAAGAGGTAAGAATGGCATTTGGGCGAGGAAAGGCTATGCCAAAAACAGTCACGGTCCATGGACGGTAATCCATTTCTTCTTATCTCATTCGACGGTTTCATCATTTGTTTCAAAGGGGTATTTCAATAGAAAATTTGAATCAGTCTTGCGTTTGTCATAAAATAAAAAATACGAATTTAATGATCCTCTTACGTAATCACTTTAAAAGCACATTTACAAAACACCGTGTCCTTATCTAGGTTGTGTCAAACAATTAATAACAATGAAATTTAATTTTCCTTTTCTCTTTAATTACCATAGCAGAGTATCACCTGTTAAAATCCTCTCATGAATTCCATGCTAGATTGCTTCTTAATTTAAATCGATAAATTAATTTGGAAACCCCGCTTTGCCGTCGTTCTGATACATATTTATGCCTAGTATCTATGTGCGTGTTTCATACGATTATAATCTGAGGGGTTAGCGTGACGCGGTTCAGTTTCCAGCATACGCTCCCTGCTGAAAATAAACACCTTTGACAAGGAAGTTTGAATTTCCGTATGTAAACACTTGACCAAATTCTTGAAATTTCTTGAAAAACGTCTTAAAGAAAAGTCTCATTAAGAAATCTTTACACATCTTGAACGTCTTGACAAACTGATTGAAGAAGATCCTGAAGAACGTCTTAGATAACGTCTTAAATAAAAAACGTCTTGATGTGAAAAACGTGTGAGATTGTTACTATTCAATTTTTTGAAAGTAAAAATGTTTCGAAATAAAAAAAATATTTTTCTTGTTTGATGTTTTACTAGGTTACCAGTCTTCTCTCTAGGGTAACTATTTTTTACATCCGGGAGGTTCCCCACTTGACAGGCGGCTTGGAAAATGCCTTGAGTAAGTAAGTCTTGAAGAAAAAGAAAGAACATGTCTTGAGGGGGTACTATGACTAATTTTCTACATTCGGGGGTTCCTCACTTGACTCGCAGCTTGAAGAAGACCCTTGATGGGTTTTTCCAACCCTAACCATTGGTTTTTAAACATCTGCATAAGTAAAAGATAATGTCACCTAAAACTATTACATAACAACCACCTCCCCTAAAGAGACAAGTTTTGAAGAAAGAAAATTGAGTGATCGGCTATCAACTTCAGGTATACCCCCTATGGGCGTCACGGGATTTGCATATAGCACACTACTTATATTTTTTTTTCTTCAGGATGCAGCTCATCGTTTTGTACTATGACGTGCATAATTTTTAAATCTAAATTTTTCATCTAGTAAGTTTATTTTGTTTTATTTATTTTAATTAAGCATCCATCGAAATAGCAGTCGGTTTTTTTTCTTTTTATATTAGTCTAATTCCTTTTTTGTTTTTTCTTATATATTTTTCTTCATTCATTTTCAGGGGATTTTTTTCAAGGGGAGACTTAAAAAAGACTTTCAAAACACATCAAAAATGGTTTGTGTTCATTTTTATTACGTTTTTACGATTCGGATAAATGTTTCGAAGGAGGAAAGGTTCAAAACCTTGACTCAAACACTTGATTAGTAGCTTGAAGAAAGCCCTTGAAGGGTTTTCCTAACTGCCCCATTGGTTTTAAAACATCTGTATAAGTAAAAAAAATAATATCACCTAAAACTATTGAGTAACAACCACCTTCCCTGAAGAGACGAGTCTTCAAGAAAGAAAATTGAGTGAGGGGCTAGCTACTTATATATTATACTACTTATACTACTAGCTGCTTATACTACTTATACATTTTCGTTCTGTTATGTTTTTTTTTTTCTTCAGGATGCAGCTCATCGTTGTTTATTATGACTTGTATTGTTTTTAAATCTATGCTTTCATCTTGCAAATCTATTTTTTTTTTACTTATTTTAATTGAGCATCCGTCGAAATATCTGTGAGTTTTCTTTTTTTTACATTAGTCTAATCCCTTTTGTCTTGTTTTTCTTTTATA
This sequence comes from Artemia franciscana, assembly GCF_032884065.1. Lineage (NCBI taxonomy): Eukaryota > Metazoa > Arthropoda > Branchiopoda > Anostraca > Artemiidae > Artemia > Artemia franciscana. Next base: position 21,570,346 of record NC_088875.1, read on the forward strand.
TATTTTTCTTCGTTATCTTAGGACAATTTAGTTAAAAAGTATTTCTTTGATTACGAAATGCCAGATTACAATCTTAGTCTTCCCTGGTCAGAGATCAGAAAGAGAGATAATTTTATTATAACAAACTAACATCAACTAAAGTTTAACGACCACCTAAAAAAAATTCAAACTTAGCTGAGAGGTGCGGGAATGTATCCGGATAGATAGGAAAGATAGCAGGCGTTGAAAGTATCCCCTAAGGAAAAATTTGTCAGTAGACCTGACATTGATCGTACTCTGAGCAGAGGATAAACCAAAATTTGATGTAAAAGGTAGCCCTTCAAATGCACAGGAGCCCCAGTATATGTGGGGAAATTTTTTCTCATTTACCAGCTCCAAACTTACCAGCAATTTCTGGGCAACATTGTTGCTCTCAAACTTCATCAACAATTGCTGGTAGTGTTATCTTAATGTTTTCCGGAAATATGTTTAACTGTCAACGTAGTTTACAGCGATCTTTCATAAGATTAAACAAAAAAACAAGTTTTTTTAAGTAATTTCAACTATTTATTCTGCGGTCTTTATGATTCAGGGGTCATTCTTAAGGAATTGGGACAAAATTTAAGCTTTAGTGTAAAGAGCGAGGTATCGATGAGGGGTGAGCCCCCTCATATACGCAATAAAAACATACGAATATAGAAGTTCGCTACGTAAGTTAATTCGTAAGTTACGTATATTTTTTACTTATGAAAACGTTCGTAAAAAATTAAAAGTTATAGTTGCCTTTTTAAGTAATCAAAAAATTGGAGGGTAACTAGGCCTCCTCTCTCGCTCCTTTTTTTTCAAAATCTTCCGATTAAAACTATGAAAAAGCCATTTTGCCCAAAAAAATTAATATGCGAATTTCGTTTTAATTATTTATGCGTGGAGAGCCAAGATAAAAAAAAATGCATTAATTAAAAAACGTCCAGAAATTAAAAAAAAACAAGTTTTTTTTAAATGAAAGTAAGAAGTCTGACTCTTTCTCTTAACTCTATATTTTAAAACAGTAAAAACTTTAGCGTAAAGTGCGGGGCGTTGAGGAGGAAAAGCCCCTTTCATGTAAGGAGTAATTTTTGTTCGTTTTAAGTTTTAATGTCGCTTCTTGCTTTCATTTAAAAAAAACTTGTTTTTTTGTTTAATTTCTGGACGTTTTTTAATTAATGCATTTTTTTTTTTATCTTGGCTCTCCACGCATAAATAATTAAAACGAAATTCGCATATTAATTTTTTTGGGCAAAATGGCTTTTTCATAGTTTTAATCGGAAGATTTTGAAAAAAGGAGCGAGAGAGGAGGCCTAGTTGCCCTCCAATTTTTTGATTACTTAAAAAGGCAACTATAACTTTTAATTTTTTACGAATGTTTTCATAAGTAAAAAATATACGTAACTTACGAATTAACTTACGTAGCGAACTTCTATATTCGTATGTTTTTATTGCGTATATGAGGGGGCTCACCCCTCATCGATACCTCGCTCTTTACACTAAAGCTTAAATTTTGTCCCAATTCCTTAAGAATGACCCCTGAATCACAAAGGCCGTAGAATAAATAGTTGAAATTACTAAAAATACTTTAGCGTAAAGTGTGAGGTATTACGAGGAGGTAAACCCCTCATATGCGTAATAATTTTTGTTCGCTTTAAGTTTTAATGCTGCTCCTCACTTTCAGTAGAAAAAACTTTTCTTATTCATTTTTTCATTGTTTTTTTTTAAATAATGCTAGAAAATCCTGCGCCCCCTTCATTGAAAGTCCCTTCCCCAATAAAACGTTCCTCCATTGAAAGATCCTCCCACGTAGCCCCCCTTCAAGTATCTCCCCAAACAAAAAAAAATCCCCCTGAAAACGTCTGTATATTTCCCAGTAACCATTACTATATGTAAACACAGGTCAAAGTTTGTAACTTGTAGCCCCTCCCACGGTAACTGCGGGGGAGTAAGTCGTCCCCAAAGACATAGTTATTAGGTTATTCGACTATGGTGAATAAAATGGCTATCTCAGAATTTGGATCCGGTGACTTTGGGGAAAATTGAGCGTGGGAGGGGGCCTAGGTGCCCTCCAATTTTTTGGGTCACTTAAAAAGGGCACTTGAACTTTTAATTTCCGTTAGAATGAGCCCTTTTGCGACATTCTAGGACCACTGAGTCGATACGAATACCCCTGGGGGAAAAAAAAACAACAAATAAACACGCATCCGTGATTTGTTTTCTGGCAAAAAATGCTAAATTCCACATTTTTGTAGATAGGGGCTTGAAACTTCTACAGTAAGGTTCTCTGATACGCCGAATCTGATGGTGTGATTTTTGTTAAGATCGTATGACTTTTAGGGGGTATTTCTCCCTATTTTCTAAAATGAGGCAAATATTCTCAGGTTCGTAACTTTTGACTGGTAAGACTAATCTTGACGAAACTTCTATATTTAAAATCAACATTAAAATGCGATTCTTTTGATGTAACTATTGGCACAAAAATTCCATTTTTTAGAGTTTTGGTTATTATTGAGCCGGGTCGCTGCTTACTACAGTTCGTTACCACGAACTGTTTGACAAAGGAAACACTTTTCAAATGCAACTTCCTATCTTAAACGTCCACTTATGCTATCTTGGGTCTGAAAACATAGATAACCAGATAATAAGGTTTAAGCCTGAGGTATATTTTCATCAAAACATTAGAAACTGCAAATGTAACGCACTTGATCCTTAACCCAAATGCTTCCCCAGAAACAACTACTTGTTATAGCACTTTATTAGACCGATAGTTATCCTAGCCAGTCGGTAATTTGATTCGAAACGAAAAATAAGGCAGTCTACTGAAGATTGGCCCACACGAGAGCTTGGTTCCTACTCCTAAGATAGTTTACAAAATAAGTATAAACAAACTCTAAACTTAAATGAGCAAATTTTTCCAAATGCAAGGGGTATCACTTTCCTCCGAACAAGCGCCCTTTAAGCCAAAGTTTGAATTGTCCTTTACACAAACAATGATCAATATCAGATCTACTGATAAATCTTTTTCTCAGGGGATACTTTCAACGCCTGCCATCTTTCCCGGGTACTTTCCCGCCCCCTCAGGCTAGTTTTTAACATCTTGAGGTGATTGTTAAACTTAACTTAGACAGTGAATTTTTTGGCAACAAGGAAAAGTTGCACCTGATTTATAGCTCGGTTTCTTTCATCCATGTTCTATTTATCTCTTCCATCAATTATTTTGTCAAGACAAGTTTGACAATGAATGAACGAATTGTTGTTTACAACTGTAGATCAATTGTTTTTTTGTTTTTTTTAACCGAAAAGCTGGATTAACAGCTCAGTATTTTTTGTAGAAGATAGCCCTTTCTTATGTAGATGTTGAAGAATTTGCGACATTGACTTAAAACATTGACAGTATGATAATTCACATCTAAGAAAAAGAATTGCACATTTATTCAAAACAGAACTTGGTGGGCATGCATATAGTTTTTGCTAAATTTAGTTCAAACCTTGTTATGTAAAGTTCTAACAAAGGTTCTATTTCAGGGGGGGTGTTCAGTTAACTCATTCTGCAGGGTTTGGCCTAATTAGGAATCTGATATGGTGATATCAAAAATAGATTCCCACATCATAGTGGAGGAGAAAGCTCTTGAAGCTTGGAAGTTTGGAAAGAAAGACCACATTGCCTTTCCAGTATACAAAATATAAGAAGATAATGATGAATATCCTGAAAACAGTGAATAGCTATTACGGCGCAAAAATTATTAAGTCGGTAGAACTCATAAGAAGTTATGAAAACATTTAAAGCAACACAAAGAACTAAAATGTTAGTTTTTGATAGTAGTTCAACATATTTTGATTCAGGTTTAAGCTTTCACATCCTTGATAACCCCCGTCATTTTATGCTATTTGACGAAATAATTCTAATTAACAGTAACCTGGGGAATAAAAAAATTGTCCGTGAAGCAATTAAAACTAAACTAAATTTAAATAATGATACATCCTCAAATATGGTCTCGGATGACTAATCACTTAATTCTATGCACAAAATTTAATTGTAGAAAAAGATTTAATGCAATTTAAAATAAATCAGAAACCAATGAAAATGAATCCATGTCCAAAAGACATATACGGTGATCTGAAAAAGAGCAAAAATTGTGATAAGTAATTGCTCATGTTTCTAATCAATTGAAATAACATGAATCAATAGCCTTTTTTCTCAGTCCTTGCCTCAGGATTGTAATCCCTTGTGATTTATAACTAATTCTAGTGATTTTTTTCGTGTCTAGTGATAGTATTCTGGCAAATGATTTTTAGTGATTTTTGCATTTTATTAGTGCTTTTCTTAGAATTGCAAGAATACCGCAAAATAAAAAGGTGCATAAATGCTTGTGTCAGAATAAAATTTGTGTTGATAGTCTAGTTTTGAGGAGACAGTCTACAAGCAGGAACACATATATTGCCCTGAAAAGTATAATGTAATTATCATTCATGTGACTCTTTCCTTTAACGCCTACTGTGTCTGCTTTCTTTTAGCTCTTTTAGTTCACCCGCGTGACCAGATTTTTTAAAACAAGGTTAAAAAATGAGACACTGTACTATGTAGTATTATCATGTTCCTATCGAACCAAGTTCAGTTATTCTATAGGATTCAAGCGATATGAATCTGGATCGTACATCAAGAGGATTCACACACGGTGGGTGGGGGGACTCCTCTGCAATATTTTTGGCTAGTTGGTAATATCATGACCCCAAGATCAGTAGTTTTGCTGATCTATTGCTTAAATACAATAAAAGAAAATAATAATATTAATACGATCGCAAGTGAATCAAAGAAGATGGAAATACTGACATGACAACCAAAGAAATATTCTACTATAAAATCTTGTTCTTTGTCAATAAATACGGTGGTTTTACTAACTCAATTCCTAAACTAGAGAAAAAGATGGATTTTATAAGTAGTGTGATAGGATTAGTGAAAACAGGTGGTAATACTGACCGAGTATCTCCCACTATTTAGATAATACTCAGTAATTAAAGCGGTTTAAATATTGCTTTAAGTGCAAGAGAACAAATTAACTACAGCAAATAAAAATGTCAAGTTTGTAGGTCAATTAATGATAAATAAATGCTGCAAAATAACATAGAAACACAAGATTTATGACATGTTTTTTAATTACTTTACTTGCATTGTCTTTTTGTGTTTTCTGAATTTTCCTCTACCCAAGAATAAACCCTCTCTCGAAATAAACTCATGCTCATATGGTCCTCAGCTTTTTCCAGCACTAATAAAAAATCAGGTTGATTCCTTTAGATCCAATTTCCAGAAAATATAAGATACGTAGGTAAAAAAGTCGACTATGTCACCGAAATCAGATAACGAGCCAAATGGCTAACTACCGTGCGAAATTGATCGGAATTTTCTACGCCAGTCCCATATTCGTAAGGTAAATGAATGGAGATCATTCTATATTCTTGTGCTCTGAGGTCATTAGAATCATAAAAATAAATGGCCTGGATAATATAATCTACAGCAACTCCTATTTTCTGGATCCAGCTTACTATTGGAGAGAGTCTATTGTCTTAAATAGGTGATAGCTATAAAAGCACTTTCAGAGTATTCAATTTATTTCAAGGAAAAGGTCTTTATCCTTTAGAAATCAAATATCTTGATTATAACCGTAAAAATCCCAGACTATCTTCGACTCAGATCCTGTGCAAATTAACAAAAAGCACCACTCATCTTTGGTTTAATATAGCTATTCCGTTTTTCTTTGAAAAGCTTCCTTCGTGGAAATATTTTTTCTTTTCATTAACTGTGGAATAAGCTCGGATATTCTTTATTTTTGCTGTGTAATCTGCATGAAAGTTTCAGAAATCCTCCTCTGAGCCAAAAAGACTCCAGATTTTTGCCTAGAACCAAGAGGCTGGTGAGAGGCTCAGAAACAACCAACAAATTTTGATCTCTGACAGTTAGTCGTGCTATAAAAATGGCCGTAATGCGCAGATATAGCTTTGGGGCACTCCCCCCGTGTCTTTTATGTTACAGACAACAACAATATGCTGATTAATTTTAAACTTATGATCCAAAGCCGTTGGTGGGTCAAGAGGAATCAAAAGCACAAAATAAATGTCTCCCTGGGAATGAGGCACAAAAAACATGTAAAAAAGTATATTTTTTCTGAGCGGCTAGACATTTACAGCCATGAAGCTTACATCCTTGAGCCTCTGGGCCAAAGGAAGCCTAATTCACAAGAAATTGTTTCAAAGGTCTATTGTTTCGGCAAAAATGGGACACAAAAAAGGGAAAAAAAACACTACTTTTCCCCGACAGCATAAAACCTATATTCTTAAGTCGTCAGGCGAAGAGGACCCAACGGCCAAGAAAAATAATATTTTCCCGGAAAAGGAGCCAAAAACGTAAACAATAAATTATTCCTGACCGGCTAGAAATTTGCAGAACTGGGGCCCTCAAAATGGGGCCAGGAAACATTCCAAGTAACCCTTTTTTTTAATTAGCTTCAAGCTTAATTCTCAAAGTTGTTGGGCCAAGGGGATCATAATGCGCAAAAAAAACTGGAAAAATATTGGTTCACCTTAAAATAGACTCAAAAAGTACAAAATCCTGTTTTTATGAATGACTTGAAACTAGTTACCGTAATTCCCCAGGCCATGGAAACAGTAATATACAGCAAAAAAAAAAAATTTGGTGAGTGTACGACCCCCCAAAAAGGTCTAAAATAATTTTTTTCCCTATTGGCTTATAATATATATCTTTAAGTTCCTTGACCAAGAGGAGATCAATGTCAAATAATTTAAAAAGAATTGATTCCGCATAAAATAGGGCCTAAAAAGGAGCCAAAAAAATTCCGTTCCTAATATTTTGAACCGTATATATGTAAGATTTCAAGTAAAAGGAAGTATAATTCTCAATAAAAATAGGTAAGGGGTTGGTGGCCACATTTAAAAAAGTGGGGACCAAGTGGCCCCAAAAATGTGCCAAGAATTTCCTTGGTTGGATTGTTACTTATATTGCTCAGTCCCTAAGCCACGGGGACGAAAATAAATACAAAATTAAATTGATTTTCCGTAAAATAATACCCAAAGAAGGATGAATGAAAGAAACATTTTCTTCCGAATAAATTAAAACTTATTTCCATAAGATCCTATGCCAGGGGGATCAAGATTCACCGAAACAATTGAGGTTGGGGGTAGTTGACCCAAAAATTGGAGCTTAAAAGAAACAAAACCTTTTCCGATGTGCTTGAAATTTACATTAAATTCGTTGGGCAAAGGGGCGCCATGACACGAGAGTTCATTGAAAAATCTAGTTTCCTAAAAAGACTACCTAAAAAAGGGCTGAATTTTCGAACAGCTTAAAACTTGTATCCAAAGATTTAAGGCAAAGAGGACCCTAATGGAATGTTAAGAAGAGGTTGGTATATGTCTTTCTCCAAAAAAAGGGCCCCAGCTTTGGCCAAAGCACTTTTTTCCTATCGACTCGAAGCTTAAACTTGTAACTTAAATTGCACTAAAAAAAGAAATAAAAATTTGATCATGCCCAAGAAAAGCAAAACTTTTACTACTGAACGACATATTTCAACGGGCTAAGGTAATTTGATTCATAAGAAATAGAGATAAAAATATACTGGGAGTCTGGAGGGTGTTGGGGGACTACTATAGAAAAAGCTTCTGCTCTGAATGGTTTCCATCGTGATGGAAATCACGGCCACGGATCGTAGCTGGATGCCACGCCATCGTAGGCGTGGCATCAAAATTTTTTCGACGTAAACGTAGGAAAAATGGTCACAGAGCAATCTTGTGAGCAATCCACTAGATGTTGAATTTATTAGAAAGGATATATTTCACATGATTTGTGTTTTGTTTTTTTATATAAGACATTCTCCTATTCATGAAAAGCATTACCGTTTATGCGGAAAGTGATGGTTTTTAGTTAGACAAAATTTTCTTTTCTAGCTTTGGACTGAGCACTTTCCAATTAAGTCCTTCATTAGATTGCAGGCAAATCATATTTTATAGAAATCCAAAAGAACTACACAGGAAAGACGACGGGGGATCGTGTTCCCAAAAAGAGATCTCAAAAAATCTGCTCGAGCACATTTAAAGGGTCAATAGTCAATGAGGGTAGCTGCAGGTCACTTTACCATTAAAACAAGTAGCCTGTCCAATGAGAATGGTTAAAATTACCCGCACTGAAAAATTCATCTGAGATAAACATCAGACTAGCCTAACCCGATATCAAAAGATTTACTTTTCAGAATACCTGTTCCAAAGGTATCAGTATCCCAAGTTGCTGGAGAGGACGAGCTATTTCATCCAAAGACTAGCCAACTGCTTTCTTGAAATATGACTCAGGGGTTTTGCTTCAACCGAGCCCACTAGCCAAGCAAGGGCTAACAGATTCAACAGATCCTTTGTTTCAAAATCTTTGAATAATCTGCTTGAAGTTTACAACAAATGTGCTTTTACGTCTTTACAATATGAAACACTGATGAAACTGGTGGTCCCTACGGTCCTAAGACTATACAGGTTAGAAAAAACGGGTATTAAACTGCTCCTGTAGACTTTGTTTGCAGAACACTGGAAAAATACTAAATTAGTTTGCTTCATGGTCGTAATCTGAAATCAGACTTGACCAGCTTTTTTTCATTTCCCAGGGAGGATATTTCAACCAGAGAGACTACACAGGGGTCCTCTTGGATCCCTGGAGTTAGCACAACATTCAGGCTGTGCAAATGGAGAAACATTATTGCAAGCTTTCCTGCATTTCTTACCTTCTTAATCCATATAGTAGCTGAACTTTGTAAAGTACCTATCCCAGGAAAATCGCCTTCAACGTATATAAGTCACCTTTAAGCAAATACCAATCTGGTCATTTGATGGGAACGTATTCGTCATCTTAAGACTTCCTGCCGTCATAAGCTACACGATAACGTATTGGAAATCAGGGACATCAGCAAATTTTGAACTGATGAACCTTCAGCTAATTTCCCCATCTGTGATCAAATTTGGTGAAACCAGAAATGGTAAGCATTTGTAAGTAACCTAAAGCTGTGAGAATTATGATACTCACTGGTTCCCCTGAAAAGAAAGCGATAAAAACCGACTTAGGAGAAATAGAATAAGTGAAAAGGACCAAAAATTATACATTTAAATCAAAAAGACAAAAAAGAATGCTTCTAAGAGAAGGAATTAGGCTCCAGCTAATTTTGAAAGGATTATGGATGATGAAAATCTTCACCTGCAGGATATCAGATGGTTCAAATGATTGGTGGTTGTATGGTGGTATAGATGAGCTTGAAGACTTACCGCTTAGCCTATTACCTGTTACTGCGGACTTCAATGATGGTGTGCGTAGGGTTCCCAAACATTATCTTGTGCAAGAGCGAGACAGGCAAATCATACTTTTCATATTGACTTTAACCTCTCACCTTGAAGGATAAGCTAAACAATCAGAAGAGTTTTGCGCAGTTGATCCCTTTTTATATTTTGTACTTTTAATTCTGAAGTAAAAACCTATATTTAATGTTAAAACATGTGGTATCAGATGAACGCTCTAGCATTGCTTGTACTAAAGAGCCGTAAGCCTTCAATGTATTAAATAAAAAAACAAGTTTTTAACTAAAAGTAAGGGGCAACATTATAAATAAAAACGAATAGAAATTATTCCATATACGAAAACTGCTGTCCCCTCCTCGACGCCTCGCTCTTTATACAAAGTTTTTATTTTTCTTTAAAAATAGAGCTGTGACGCAGTGTCTAACTTTAGCGTCAAGAGCAAGATGTTGAGGAGGGGACAGTCCCTTTCATATACGGAATAATTTCTGTTTGTTTTCAGTTTTATTATCGTTCCATACTCTCAGCTAAAAAAAAAAGAAAGAATTTTATCACATTTCTGAACGCTTTTCAATTGATGTTGGTTCGAATTTGGCTCACCGTACATGAAAAATTAAAACGTAATTCACACATTAATATTTGCAGATTTCTTCCTTATATGAAGGTTGGGACAAACAGTCAAACTTTAGCGTAAAGAGCAAGGTATGGAGGGGTAACCCTTCATATATAAAATAATTTGTGTTTTTTTAAATAATTCTGGTAAATCTGGCTCAACCTATAAGAAATATACCCTTCCCCTTGCGGCAGAACTCTTCTGTGGAAATTTGATTCAAGGTAAAGTGCACCCCCCCCCCGTCATATCCCTCCAGACAGTTCCCTCATAACTGGGTATCCCCCTCTCTGTAAAATTGCTTACGGACGATTCAACCTGAAGAACTCTCCATAGCATTCTTTCATTTGAATAAGGCTTTAGTCTCTAATCGGTTTCTCGATCACTCGAATCCATGGAAATTATTCCCCAGAAATCAAAACACGCGGAAAATAGTCCTCGGATAATTCCCTCAGAATATATCCACATATAAATTTGGCAAAGAGAATGTAAGACAATTAGAAAGAATTTTGTGTAGTAATTTTATCAAATTCCCCACTGTATCACTTCCCCTGAAAATTACACTTTCCAGAAATTTCCCTCCTCGAGGAAGATTCTCCCTACAGAAAACCATCCCAAGCAGAACCCTTCCGGAAAAAATGTTGAATAACAAATACTATATTTAAACAATGGATAAATTTCATAACCTACAGGCATCTCTTCACGGACTCTCTTCACGAACGTTTAATTCCGTTCGAATAAACCCTCTCCCGATCTTCTGGAACCACCATTTTAATACGATCACCCCTGGAAAAAAAAATAAAAAGCAAGCATCCGTGATCTGACTTCTGATAAAAATAGCAAATTCAACATTTTTGAACATAGGAGCTTGAAACTTCTACAGTAAGGTTCTTTAGTACGCTGAATATGATGGCGGCATTTTCATTAAGATTCCTTGAATTTTAAGGAGTGTCCCCTCCCTATTTCAAAAATCGAGCAAATTTTCTCAGGCTCGGAACTTTTGATGGGTAACAGTAAGCTTGATGGACCTCATATATTTGGATTGAACATAATAAGCTGATTCTTCTTATGTATCTATTGATATTAAAATTCAATTTTTTAGAGTTGATTTGAGTCAAGAGCAAGATGTTGAGGAGGGGACAGTCCCTTTCATATATGGAATACTTTCTCTTTGTTTTCAATTTTATTATCGTTCGACACTCTAGGTTAAAAAAAACAAGTTTTTTTTATCCAATTTTTGAACGTTTTTCATAGAATATAGAATAGCGCAAACAGAAAGTACTTAAGAGCCCTTGATTCAGTGGGAACAGTTTGATGGAATTGCGAAATAAAGAAAACCAATAGTCAGGACATGCTTTACCTCTCTGGCTACATCTCTAACTCAGAAAAAGAAAATCAGGCAAAACGGAAGCTACTAAAATGCGTCAAAATTCGACGCATTTTCGTACCGGAAATCTTGGAAAACGCTTAGAGTGGAAAGATCAGGATGAAACTTGGTGGGAAGAATAAGCACAACTCCAAGATACGTGAATATATTCAATTATTTTGAATATAGGTGCTTAAAATTCCTTGAAGCTTAAGGGGCGTTCCCTCCCTATTTCAAAAATCGAGCAAATTTTCTCAGGCTCGGAACTTTTGATGGGTAACACTAAGCTTAATGAATCTTATGTATTTGGATTGATCATAATAAGCTAATTCTTTTTATGTATCTATTGATATTAAATTTGGATTTTTTAGACTTTTGGTTACTATTGAAAAGAGTCGCTCCTTACAGCTCATTACCAGTAACTGTTTGAATATTAATTTGTTATTTCTTCCCGCAACCACTTCAAACGGTAAAAGTTGTCCTACAGACATCGAAGGAGACTCATTCGAATAGAAAACTGAAGGTTCTAGTGCCCCTTTTGAGAATAAAAATCGATCGATGGGCAACCAGCCTCCCTCCCATCTCCTTTATCACTTTTTCTAACCATCCCTTTTACCCTCCAAAGATTCGAAAAAGAAATTGAAGATAACCTTTTGGTCTATAAAATGGTCGAAAGGTTGATAAAATACTCTTAGGGATGACATGACCCCTACAGCCCTTGGGCAGGGGCCATAAATAATCTAAATTGGCAATGGTTTCAACATGTTTTTTTATAACCGAAAAGGGGTTTGTGGAATCTATCAGGAACAGCTAAGGGTATTAAGCTGAAACTTTCAGTGAGGGAAAGGTTGACCTAAATGAGATGCATCCAGGCTGTTATGAGAGAGCATCGACAAAGTGTCAGGAATAGCTGAGGGTGTTAAGATGAAACTTTCAGGGATTGCTGTCATAAGTGATTGGAGGGCAACAAGAATTTCTCCTTTGCCCCTTCTCTACCTCCCCCCCCCTGCGTAAACTCTATAGACATTTTGAGGCATTTTTTGCGAAAATTTTGCGATATCCTCCTTGTTTAAAGTAGTTGAAAGGTCCAATAAATACCTTCGAGGCTAACATTACCCTACATGCCTTGGGGCAAAGACCGTAAATTTTGTAAATTTGCAATTGTTTAAAAACATGGCTTAGAAAGGAAGGAACGGACTAATGCAACATTTCAGGAACTGCTAGGTGTATTTCATTGAAAATTTCACGGAATATTGGGGGAATGTTGAACTAAATCAAAAGGTGTTATGTACATCCAGGTTGTGAAAAGGGTGTATCTGTAAAATCTCGCGAAACGCTAAAGGTATTACGTTGGAGCTTTCACGGAAAGCTCAGAGGAATATTGGAAAAAAAAATCAAATAGTACTATGTACATCCTGGTTGTCAAAAGTGTATGTATGAAAATATCAGTAACGACTTAGGGTATTAAGTTGAAACTTTTAGGGAATACTGAGATATTGAACTAAATCAAAAGATTCTGTAAGTATCCAGGTTGTCAAAAAGGCGTATCTGTAATATCTCAGGAATAGCTAAGTTTAAACTTCCAGGAAATATTTAGGGGGATTTTTAACTAAATCAGAAGACACTATGTACATCCAGGATGTGAAGGACGTATTTGCTAAATCACAGAAGCGAAGGCCCTTAAGTTGAAAATTTTAGGGATATTGAGCTGAATCAAAAGACATTATATGCATCCTGGTGGTCAAAATGATGTATCTGCAATATCTCAGGAACGGGTAAAGGTATTCAGTTTAAATTTCTCAAGAACGGCTAAGGGCAGTAAGCTGAAACTTTTAAGGGAGGGTTGAGCTGAGCCTTGCCTTCTATATATGTTTATCCTTTTTTTTTATTAATAGATCAAATTTGACCATCCATCTAGGAGAATTCTCTCGAGTACGCTCATATAGACATTACAGTTGAATCAAAAGCTTATTTTAAGAGCCTTCCTAATTATTGATTTCAAATTAACGAAGTATGTGCAGAGATTATATTAAATGTAATCAAAGCCAACGTTCAAATCACCTTTTACTAGTTAATAATTTAAATTAGGATCAGATTTATAGTTTTTAACTGTAAAACCCTACAAATATGAACAAATAATCATCATTAAAGAAACATTGGAGATTAAAAACGAACAATATTAACTTAAAAAATACTTTGTTTTTGGAGAGATATTTTTTTTAAAGAGAATTAAGAGTCAAATCAAAACCTTAGCAAGGTAGAAACAAAATAGCATAATAATTCAAACTTCAAACGACAAGAAACTACCATCAATGAGTAAATTAAGCCCAAAGATACATACATATTAATAAACTATCATATCAAACTTAAAAAAAAACGAATAATGGAATTCCAAAATTAACTCAGTCATGTTAAGTAACTTATGGAAGTTTTTTTTTCGTTTTTTCACTACTTTTCTCCTTTTTTACTACATTTTTCTTGTTTTAGACGGACGTCATCTTGCTACAACTTACCACGCAAAATTCATTGAAGTTTCTGTAGGAATAAATCACAACTGTGATGAGCTTCTTGCTGGACTTTTAACCCAAATTAAACTGAGAGAAGAAGCAGGGCTGGATCAACAGACAACAATTCCTGGAAATAAGTCGGGTTTTGGGAAAAGTGTTTCTAAAGTAACCTCAAAAGCTAGACAGATGTTTACGTGGTTTTTTGGCAAAGATACTGAATGTGAACTTGCTTGTGAAGATTTACTTAGGTTATAGAGAAAATATTTTGAATATATTTTGAATAGTATCGCTGTTTTTCCCATTACTTAAAACATTTATGATATTTATTAGTCGAGAAAATTCTGCTCTTACTATCATTAGTCAAGAGCATAAGAAAATAGATAACGAAAGATTTCCGAAATATAACTGTTTATCTGTTTATATGTTTTGTTAATTCTTTAATAGCAATAAGCAAAACAAGACTGAGCATATCCGAGTTGATTGCAAAATTATAGATTCAATATATGAATAAATATTTACTTAGAAAAGCTATAATTATAATTATACAGCTCAAAAGTTTTATCTATAATTAAATGAGATCGAAATTCAATGAACAATAAGGCGAGAACGTTCATAATTTACATCAACTCTTGGTGCCCAGCATACGAACCTGTTGTGGTTGTTATGCAAACTTGAGGATTGTTTACTCAACTTCGGTGCTTTAAATATGTAATTACGTTTTTACATAGGAAAGACCCGCAAATTTTTTTCTCTTTGTTGCATTTTTTTTCTTTTGAACGAAGTACATCGGCTGCACTTATCCAAAAGTAGGTATGTTATAAGACGTAAATTTTTATTGTAGAGCAGAAAAGAAAAGGGCTGTTTGAGTTTTTAACTACTATTGAAGGTCAGCTGTATCCAAAAGGAACAACTTTATCGTTTTATTTTTTTGGGGGTGGGGCATTTAAGAAAAAGAAAAATTCAGTTTTTTTAGAACAAATCGAGATGTTTGGAAAAATAAAAAAAAGCAATCGATCCAACGTACTCAATGTGGGGTGACAAAGCATAAAACTACGCTTCACTTCAAATTGTGCATAATTCATTTTGAACTAACGCTGCAAATGCGTACTCATTTAGGTCATGTAAGTTTGATGCCATGTTGAACATCAACATGACCGAAATTTAAACGGCATTAAATTGTATGAATGTTTGCTCTTCCAGTAAGCTGTTTTAACGGCTTCTAAGAATAGGCTATGCCGCATGATAGTATACTGTACAAAGAACAAGAAAAAACAGGGACAATTACTTTGCATGGTTTACACTTTGTCTCAGATGTAAATTTATATGCAATTTTTTTTTAATGTGAGAAATTAGGCAGCAAAAAATAATTTACTTAAAAACATTTAAACAGAATTTTTCGTACGTTGTACAAACATATTTTTTCAATTGAACTTTCTGCATTAGCTAGACAATACTACTGATTTTAGATGACCAAGTTGTTTGTCATGTTGGCACTGTGTAAACAACCGTTTGCTACTTGTAGGATAGATAAAAGAGGGGGAGGGTTATTTTTTTGGCCTTTTACTTTCGTCAAGTACTTTTTTGAGCTGATAACGAATAGATTTTTCTCTTGAAAATGCCAAACAAGGTACAAAATATCGTTTTACACAGAAAATAAAAGTTTGAGGGTTAAATAAAAATAAAAGATGAAATTTTGCAAAATGGCCCGCGATGGCCCGCAGAAGTCAAAATTTGGGTTCCGTTTTATTTTATGTGTTAGTACTGAAGTGCCAAATGCTTAGTGTTTATTTTAAGTGACTATTATTATAATAAAGGTTTTTGACTCGCAGCAATAGTTACTTTTAAAGGAAATTTTGTGACAAAAGCCGATTTCTTCTTCTTCTTTTGAGACGAGATGAGGCCTTTAGTCCTGCAAGATCTTTAAAAAAAATAACAAAAAGAACCGTTGGTTTTTCAATGAAGGTGATGATCAATATTAAAACTGAAAATGAACATATATGATCCGATCTACTAAGGTGGCTACCGCATCCAACCCCCCTCTCCGCTCCTTATGCTAGTGTTTCAATACGATCAGTATCAACTGAAAATTTTAGCACAGAAAATTTGGGTGCTAAGAAGTGACAGACCATCTCAGGTACAGGATAATATATGATATAATGTGTAAATTTTAGCATACTTTTTTTGTTTTAAAGTTTAACGTCTCTCTTTATTATATTTAAAAGAAATAAGTTTTGTGCATTTTCTATCTATTTTAGTCAACACTTTCTATCTATCTAGTCAACACTTCTTAATAAATTCTCACAAAGCTATAGAATTTAAGCCCGTGCTTAAATATTAACTGAGGTACATGGCAACCTCGCAGGTGAAAGGCTGTTTATATAGCTTTTCGAGCTTATCTTAAGCTATTTTTATTTTGAAAGTTTTTCTTGATAGCATTTTGGTGCTGACCAAGCGAAGATTTTTTTTGCTATAAAACATGGCAAATATCGGGTATATGAAATAACGATAGTAGCTTCTCCTCCATGGTTTAAAAGCACCAATAGGGGATGTATAAATAGAGCTACTAGCCCCTTAAGACGTTATTACGCAAAACTGGGCCTGACTATACCGCACGTGCAAATTACACCTATGTCATATGGAATGTTTTCTAAGAGGTGCAGTTGTCTGCTACGTAATTGGAGTTAATGGTGACGCAGACTTGCGCGACTTTTTTTCAGCATTGAAAAAGAGTTCAGTGTGTCAACATCAAGGATATTGTTCTTTAGTAATGGATGATTTTACTCTATTGGATATTAAAGGCGCTAACAATGGCAAAATGAAACCTAGAGTGCCTGATACTTTTACAAGGGGCTGCCGGCTAACCCTACAATGAAACGAGGTGTTTGTGTGGTATTTCATATCATCAAGGAAACTCAAGTCGGAAGTACTATCATGCTTTGCAGCAAAAGTGAATATAATGTATATACAAAGATTACAGGACAGATTAAATGCATTAGTAAAATATATTAAAGACAACAATCTGAATCAATCCATAAAAAAGGAATACGTTTGCTACTAATGATATCAATTATTAGTCTATAGTCGGTAGTGGGAGTGTCAGGATTAAAAATGAGTGGATTTGAAAAAACGAAAAATCTTACAGAATCTAGGGATTTAGGAAAAAATATTTGAATCTATGTGATGATTTTCTAAAGTAATCTCTTCAAAGGAAAATATTTTCTGAAGGAATGCTTTATGATATAATGAGAAACAGGTCTCCATCATTGGACTATTTTATGAAACTTTGACGTCGTGGATCAGATGCATTTACTCAATTTATTGATGTACCAACTGAAACAAAACAAAAATATATTGTAATTTTGATTTTAACGGCTACATAGACGTCCATTTGGCAAGGCAACAAGAAATAACTCTAAATATCCTGTCTAAACATGTTTTCTGACGTCACTCATCCTCCTAGAAGAATTTTATTTTCCTCAGTCAACTTCACAACGACGGAAAATGTTTTACACATGTCCATATGTTTGTATACATTGGGCAGCTGGTCATCCTGTGAGAATTGTACTTTTGTTGATGACTATAATGAAAAGTGTAGATTATACAATCCATGTAATTTGCATAGAGGATACGCAGTGTGAATTAAAGACTGTAATTCCTGCTTTGAAAAGATTTTTTACCCTCACATTAGAGATTTCCTATGCTCCAATTGTCACTATGATAAATATGATCAATGGGAAAATACTTACCCTTGCATGATTACAAAAATTTTAAACATGATTTCAGTCTATTTTTAAGAGACTGGTATTGTCATGGTTTTAGATTGTTTCGGGAAGTAGAACTTGGTCTGCACTTCAACTACTGGAACGATAAAAGAGTTTGGTTTTTGCGACATCGCTGTGAAGATACTAGCTACTGTGATTATAAACCTACAGACTTTTATTTGGCTGTTACAGAAAGTTATTCTTCATATGAGAATTTTGTGTGCGGCATTGCTTCAAATATGCAAACTGAAACACGTGAAATTTATTATATGAGTCAAAGTAGTATTATTGACTATACAAAGATGTATAACAAAAATGAATTTACATTATATTGTAGACACTGTGATCTTGATTTGTATGCCTAGATGAACACAAGTTGAATCCTGATGAGCTGCTGCCACTCATCGTTTCCAATGATTACCTATACGTGGAAGAAGAAATCTAAAGGTCACAGAATTTTGTACATACACTTTTTATTAATAAGTAAAAACTCTAAGCGTACTGATCCCGTTTGGACAATAGTTATATCTTGAGTACCGTAAAAATTCAATACAATCATACCATGAGTTTTTGCAAACATTTATTCGGTTATACCATTTTCAAATAATTGTGAATCTCGATCTTGGGATTGCATTGTCCATTTATATAAGGTCCTGTAAAATTTTTAAAGGATTCCAAAATTTATGTGGAAAAAATGTCCAAGATCAAATGGCACTGGCACTTTTTAAAAAAGCCAAAGCAAACTTTGAAGGAACTTCACCGTTGATTAGTGATGAGTCGGTGTAGGTACGTGTATCTGTAGCAATATCACGTTGATTCGTGACTGTGTGATGAACGTACAATTTGATATTATTTCCACTAGATCTTAATTTTTCAATTGCCAAAGCAATAGAGCTCATAACTTGCGGTTTTCGTACATGGTGCATTGCCGAGATGAGAAAGACTGTTACATCAGGTGCAATGCCAACTACTTTTCGCAAAATAAATTGGACGGTGCAAGTTGCACTTTATATCAATATATAAATTGGGAGGTAGCCATTGAGGAATATTAAATATCTCATAATTTATTTCCCCCACCAAGTTTAAATCATTGGTAGTCGCATCTCTAAGTGTACTCCTAGTTCCAGTGTCTGTTTTGTACTCATGTCCAATAGCCATACCTCTGAAAAGCCTATAGGAGATTGAAATCATCAATGTGAATTGTATATTACTTGCATATTTTGAAAAATTGTTTCTTGTGCTCACCAATGTTCCATTTATGTAGACTCAGATTTGTCTGAACAAATTGTGCAGTAACCAATTATCATAGAATGGCCCCTCGGCTGCACTTGGTTTTTGTTATTACAATTTCATAAAATTACATGCAAATCTATGTATATATGGAAGTCAAATCTATAAAATAGTTTTCACTGGAATACATTTGAAAATGCATGTTTTCAGAGAGTGGTTGCTGCGGATAAAATTTATCCCCATTCTACACCATTAGATACACCATTCTAGGAAAAGAAATCTTTTTTTTCGATCGAACAATTTTTACTTTTGACTTCTTCTTTGATCAGACCGATGTTTTGAGCTTCCAGCCTGAGTTGCGACTGATGAATGATGAGGTATTTCTCGCCTTTTTAAACATTTCCGGTTTTTTGTTTTTTTCAATCGCTTGCCGAGGAATCACGCACCGAAGCTTAGATTTCATAAAAATCTTTCCTTAAAATACTTTCCAGAGCACCAATCATGTAGTGTAGAGGACGTAAAATCTGCGGCAGATGGCGCACTATATTTCTAGCCAGGGTTAACGCAGAGCAAAAAAACTAAGAAACCAATTGCCGAAACTGTAACTGGACATTGACGAACGACCCCTGTAAGAGTCAATTTCATGACCCAATTTTCGTTATCAAAGAGTAGCAACACAGCAATCAATATAAGGAAAAACTTAAGTATTATTTCCATTGGTCATCTCACTGAATGGGTCAAAAATGACATGTAATATCAGCCAAACCTTTTGTTACTGCTAGAAGATCACCCAATTCACTTGTTAATGTTAGCTGATAGAGCTCCAAATACGAAGTGTTGACTGGAACAAATTAAAATTGCTGTATATTGTAGTAGTGAATGTGTTCATGACTGGTTTTTCGTTCAAGAATACGTAGAAGGAAAACATTTTTATTACCAACTCGCGATGTCTCGACAAAGGATGCGTAAAGAAATATACAATTGTCTAATGAGAAACCAGTTGAATAGTCTGCATAGATACCATGATCCTTGCCGCAGAAATCATTTGCTCTAATAATACAATCTCTAAAACCTTTAAAGAACCTTACGTAATTATAAAATGAGGAAAATTCTTTCTTTCTCAAATGTATTGGTAATGTTTATTCTCCTCTGTTTTGTTGAATAGTTGAATTTGAAGCCACCCCTTTTTTACTCGTAATTTTTTGTTGAGGCTAAACACAGCTCATACCTATTTTTGTATTCCTCGTAGGGTATAGTCGCAAAATGTTAATCATTTGAGTCCAAATTTGCCGTCACACCCTTGTCAGAGAAGTCAAATGGTCTTACTTTAATCTTATATGTACGATCCTTTCTTAGAATATCATGTGTATTTTCAAGAATACAATCAACAACAGCAACTTAATACTTTCCCTCCAATTTGATGGCTGGGGATAGTTTTGTCAACAAGTTACTTGTTTTATTCAAATTTCCTTATAGTGGGACAGAGACATTGGACGAGAATGCAATATAAAAATCATTACACATTATGATCATCTTCAACAGAAATCTAAGAATCAAAATCAGAGTTGTATCCTAGCCAACGAACAAGCAACTGTCTCTTACCCTTGCGAGTTCGACTCTTGAATAGCTTTTCAATTTGATACATTCCTTTATTTTAACTTTTTGTAATTCATAATCATAAAAACCGCCAAGAATCTTATGATATTTAATATCACTTAAATGAGACGTCACAGGTTTAGTGTCTAAGACTTTTGACACTTTAAAAAAGTCTGTGTACCACAAGTAATTCCTCTTTTCAAAAATATTACTCGTTTGATTGATTTGATTATTACCAATATTGAGTTTTCTCTTCACAGCTTTTTCATTGGAATATTGTTTAAGACAATTGTCAAGTGTATTGTTACCGTGATAAACTTCATGAGGACTATGATTGAAGAGAGATTGGTGAGGACATATAGCAATCGCCAATTCTGTCTGTCTGTCGGTCCCGGTTTTGCTACTTTAGGCACTTCCAGGTAAGCTAGGACGGTGAAATTTGGCAGGCGAATCAGGGACATGACCAACTTAAATTAAAAATAGTCGTTTTCCCAGTTTGACGATCTGGGGGGAGTGGGGGCCCGGTTAATTCGTACAAAATAGAAAAATGAAGTATTTTTAACTTGTGAGCGGGTGATGGGATCTTAATAAAATTTGATGTATGGAATGATATTGTGTCTCAGAGCTCTTATTTTAAATACCGACCGGATCTGATGACATTGGGGGGAGTCGGAGGGGGGACCTAAAATCTAGGAAAACACTTAGAGTGGAGGGATCGGGATGACACTTGAGGGGAAAAATAAGCACAAGTCCCAGATATATGATTGACATAATCGGAACGGATCCGCTCACTTTGGGGTAGTTGGGGGGGGGGTAGTTCTGAAAAATTAGGAAAAATGAGGTATTTTTGACTTACGAACGGGTGATCGAGTCTCAATGAAATTTGATGTTTAGAAGGATATCGTATCTTAGAGCTCTTATTTTAATGCTTGACTGGATCTGGGGAAAATGGGGGGAGTTGGGAGGGGGAAACCTAAAGCTTGGAAAATACTTACATTGGAGGGATCGGGATGCAACTTGGTGGGAAAAATAAACACAAGTCCTAGATACATGATTGACATAAACGGAACGGATCCGCTCTCTTTGGGGTAGTTGGGGGGGGGTGGTGTTATTTCTGAAAAATTAGAAAAAATGAGGTATTTTTAACTTACGAACGAGTGATCGGATCTCAATGAAATTTGATATTTAGAAAGATATCGTGGCTCAGAGCTCTTATTTTAAACCCGACCGGATCTGGTGACATTGGGGGGGGGGAATTGGGAGGGGGAAACCTAAAACTTGGAAAACATTTAGAGTGGAGGGATTGGGATGAAATTTGGTGGGAAAAATAAGCACAAGTCCTGGATACATGATTGATAAAAACGGAACGGATCCGCTCTCTTTGGGGTAGTTGGGGGAGGGGTTAATTTTAAAAAATTAGAAAAAATGATGTATTTTTAACTTACCAACGGGTGATCGGATCTCAATGAAATTTGATATTTAGAAGGATATCGTGTCTCAAAGCAATTATTTTAAATCCTGACCGGATCTGGTGACATTGGGGGAAGTTTGGGGTGGGGGAACCTAAAATCATAGAAAACGCTTAGATTGGAGGGATCGGGATGAAACTTGGTGGGGAAAATAATCAGAAGTCTTACATGCGTAATTTACATAATTGGAACGGATCCGCTCTATTGGGGGGGGGGGGGGGGTTAATTCTGAAAAATAAGAAAAAATGACGTATTTTTAACTTACGAAGGAGTGATCGGATCTTCATGAAACTTCATATTTAGAAGGACCTCGTAACTCAGATCTCTTATTTATCTCTTATTATCTCAATGAAATTTGATTTTTAGAAGGATCTTGTGCTTTAAAGCTCTAATTTTAAATTCCGACCAGATCCTGTGACATTGGGGGGGGGGGGGTTGGAGGGGGAAACCAGAATTCTTGGAAAACGTGAAAATTGGGGTATTTTTATCTTACGAATAGATGATCGGATCTTAATGAAATTTTATTTTTAGAAGGAACTCATGTCTCAGAGCTCTTACTTCAAATCCCAACCAGATCTTTTGACATTGGGGGAGTTAGAGGGAAAAATCTTGGAAAAACACTTGGAGTGGAGGAATCGGGATGAAGCTTGGTGGATAGAATAAATAAATGTCCCTGATACGTGATTGACAGAATCATACTGGATTCGCTCTCTTTGGGGGAGTTGGGGAGGAGGGGTTCAGTGATTTGGCGAGTTTGGTGCTTCTGGACGTGCTAGGACGTTGAAAATTGGTAGGAGTGTCAGGGAGCTGCACAATTTGACTTGATAAAGTCGTTTTCCCAGATTCGACCATCTGGGGGGCTAAAGGGAGAGGAAAAATTAGAAAAAATTAGGTATTTATAACTTACGAGTGGGTGATCGGATCTTAATGAATTTTAATATTTAGAAGGACATCTTGACTCAGAGCTCTTATTTTAAATCCTGACCGGCATTAAGCCTCTTATTTTCCTTTTTAAATCAATCTATTGATTCATAGAATTTTGTTAGAGCTCATACCATATGATCTCTTGGCTCTTAGCTCTTCTCGCCTCGTCACAAGTGCCATATGAGCTCTTAGCTCTTGTTATGTATGGATTAACAAGTTCACATTCCCAATCTGTTTTTATTTTTCTTAAAGAATCTTGTTCGAAGATAGATTCAAGAGCTCTTGCAGTTTCAACACCTCTCTTTGAAGGCAATGAAATGGCATATTAATAGCGACTAAAACACTGATTGCAAGTCAAACATACTTTTAGGGTCTATTATGACGCCTTTGAATCTCGTCTAGAGTAAAAAAAAATCTACTTGTAATATATGCAGGGGGGGGGAGAAATTTTTTTCAATAATGATTGCCGTAAACCCTATGATTTCTATGAAGAGTGTAGCTGGGTTCGTTCTGTAAATATTCCGTCACCACCTTCTTTTCAACTCGAGCATCTTTATAAAATGTGTTGGGGGGAGCTTAAACTAACCAATTCACCAATATTCTCATAAAATAATTTCAAAACTTAAGCCATTTTGAACTTTAACGCGGTGAGAAGCATCCAATAGCATTTCGCATACTAAATGTGGTGGAAAGGCACTTTCACTTAATACCGTTTAAATCATCACGCCCACTTTTTGTGCTATCCGAAAACGATAGATCTTTTGATATTTCTCCAAGTTTACTTTATCATTTTAAACGTATTTATTACAAAAAGACCTTCTTGAAAATCTGACTACTTAAAATTTTTTATAAAAATGAAAGTCAAATCATTGAAATCTTTTATGATTTGCAATCAAATCTGATAGCAAATCAATTAAATTGTAACTCTAGCCGTGGATTATAACTTCATTCTTTTAGTCATCAATTTGTACAGGTTAAATTTCAGAGTATTTGACTTTGCTCATGATACGAATGAGGCGTAAGGTCTACAACAATTAATGAAACTAAGATAAATCTTCTTCTTGTTTTTGTGTTTTCATAATTTCAGAAGTTGGGGATTCATCGACGACATTTACTTTGAGCGGTATTTCACGTTACGGTTTATGCCTGTCAAAACATCGAAGGACATTTTCAAGGAAAATAATTTTTCATCATCGAAAATTGCGTTAATGTCAATAAGTTTATCTAGATTATCTTCAAAGTGCTCCT
Organism: Artemia franciscana; assembly: GCF_032884065.1. NCBI lineage: Eukaryota > Metazoa > Arthropoda > Branchiopoda > Anostraca > Artemiidae > Artemia > Artemia franciscana. Next base: position 21,594,399 of record NC_088875.1, read on the forward strand.
TTGGGGAAAGAGCGAGTTCAATTGGTGTCAATTTGTAAGGTTTGGCCATTTCGAGAAAGTAGGGTTTACAAGCCCCGCGATTACTTTGTCTGTTGTCTAATACCTTCTGACAGTAGAACATGGGCTTCAGTTAAATTTTGACAAAGCTCAGTTAGGAGATCAATGAATTCATTGTCAATGCCGTGATTGAGTATAGCTTTCTTAAGCCCTGGTTTTGAATTGCCTAGGATGGAAAATAAATGTCGATTTTCATGTGGCTTCTTCAGCGTCATGATTGCAACTAATGACCTTTTTTTACTATTCATGGGTAGAAATACACTACTACTGCTACTAATAATAACTCACCGCAGCACCAAGCCGCCTGAGGCCAAGAGAGGTACGTACTCTCCTCCCCAAGCCAAATCTACTCAAGGCCTCCCTCTTCAAGCCCTTCCGGGAACTGTTCATATCCTTTAAACCTTTATTTATAGCATCCTCTCACCCTACGAAGATAACTTCGAGACAACACTGCCTTTCCATGACGAAAGTAAAACAGTTCAAAATAGGGATGAAACCTTTTAATTGACAGTGAATAGATATAAAAATTATTTAACTGGATATTTCGAACAAATTTACAGTGTTCATCATCAGCAGTAAGTATTAGTGTTCATCGCTCTTTACACTAAAGGTTGAATTTTGTCCCAATTCCTTAAGAATGACCCCCTGAATCACAAAGGTCGTAGAATAAATACTTGAAATTACTAAAAATACTTTAAAGTACAGAGCGAGGTATTGTGGAGGAGATGAATTCCATTATTTACTTAATAATTTCTGTTCTTTTTAGGTTTTAATGCTGCTCCTTACTTCCAGCTGATTTTTTTTTTATTCTCATGTCTTTTTTAACTAATGCTAGAAAATCATGCAGCCCTTTTTCATTGAAATTCTCTTTTCTCATGATAAATTCCTCCATGAAAAGATCCTCCCGCGAAACCCCCTCCTCTGACCCATCTCCCCCCTTCAACGCAAAAAATCCCCCTGAAAATGTTTGTAACTTGCAGCCTCTCCCCGAGGGACTGTGGGAGATTAATTCGTTCCGAAAGACAAAATTATTAGGTTTTTCGACTATGTTGAACAAAATGGCTATCTCAGAATTTCAACCTAGTGACTTTGGGGAAAAAATGAGCGTCGGAGGGTGCCTAGGTGCCCTCCAATTTTTTGGGTGACTTAAAAAGGGCACTAGAGCTCTTAATTTCCGTTAGAATGAGCTCTACCACAACATCGTAGGATCACTGGATCGATACCCCTGTAAAAATAAAAACAAAACAATAAAACAAATAAGCACGAATCCGTTATGTCTTCTGGCAAAAAATAAAAAATTCCACATTTTTGTAGATAGGAGCTTGAAACTTCAACAGTATAGTTTTCTGATACGCTGAATTTGATGGTGGGATTTTCCTTAAGATTCAATGTCTTTTATGGGATATTTTCCCCTATTTTCTAAAATAAGGCAAATTTAATCAGGCTCGTAACTTTTGATTGGTAAAACTAAACTTGATGAAACTTATATATTTGAAATCAGCATAAAAATGACATTCCATTGGTTCTACTATTGGTATTAAAATTCCGTTTTTCAGAGTTTTGTCATTATTTAGTCGGGTTGCTCCTTACTACAGTTCGTTACCACGAACTGTTTGATACCAAGTGCCATAACGAGTTGAAACAAAGTTAAAATCACCCTCACCCCTTCTGCGGTGCCTGGGGCAGTTACTTTGGTTGGACCCATCCCCTTCGAATGGCTTTGAATAGATACAACAGGAACCCATAAACCTGATAATCTCCCCACAACTGTGGCTTGTTGGTGTCCAATCACTTTCAATTTATAAAGGAGGACTAGAACTCTCAATTTCTGGTCTAATGAGCACCATCCAAAGTTTTTGTGACTATGAAAGGGAGATTTGGACGAGGAAGGACCAGGTTTTTTTCAAAAAAAGAATAAATTCTGCTCGTTTTGAGGTTTAATGTTGTTCCTCCATAATAGTATCGCAGATCAGAATTATTCCCAGATATCATAAGGGAATAAATATCAACTTTACATTTTTTATTCAATTTTAATTTTAATTTTCCACCCAAAAAATAGCCTCCCCTTGAACGAAAATGTTAGCTACGGCCAATGTGAGTTATATATCAATTTTTACCTCTACCCTCCCCGAGTCTCTCCCTTAGAACTAATTATATATTTATCTGAAGCTTCAATGGGATTTGGGTTGTTTTGGCACGCACACTTTGAGGTATTTCTCTCCTTCCCTAACTGCAAAGCGATCAGAGAACCCCATTATAGAAGTTTAATTGCCTTTTAAGGTGTTTTTTTTTTTAATTTGTGCATTGCTTAGAGATAGTACTTGCTATTGAAAACACGTGGATATTTTTCGTGAGTTTTTTCTGCAGGGGGGACGAAAAATTGCTTAGGGGAATTTACCGTGGGGGTAAATTTCATGGGAATAATTTTCTTTCAACGGTGATCATATTCCTTAACAATATTTTTTCATGGTAAAATATTGGTAATTTCTGCAAGGGTGCTACTCGGTGACATCCCCGTTCTTGTTGCACAAAAATTTTCTTAATTTTCTAAGCCTCACTGAACCTTCAGATGAAAACTAAATGAATTTTGGGGACTCGTTGTCTAATTATTCCCACGTATACATTCAGCCTACGCTATAACTAATGGCTCTAAAGCGGGGGGGAGTAGTAGAGACGAATTAAACTAAACTTCAGAAACATTTTGTTAAAAAAAAATGGGGTTGTTACATTGCAGCATCTTTGTGGACACTAATTACTTTTTCCAAGGAAAAATGTTGCCAGAAAATTTGATTCCCGCTGAGAATTTTCCCTGGACAATTCCGCCAAAAGCATTTTCTCCATACGCATTCAGCCTACGCTATAACTAATGGCTCTAAAGCGGGGGGGAGTAGTAGAGACGAATTAAACTAAACTTCAGAAACATTTTGTTAAAAAAAAAATGGGGTTGTTACATTGCAGCATCTTTGTGGACACTAATTACTTTTTCCAAGGAAAAATGTTGCCAGAAAATTTGATTCCCGTTGAGAATTTTCCCTGGACAATTCCGCCAAAAGCATTTTCTCCATACGCATAATTTTGCATGCAAAGAGGAAGGAAGAAGAGTAAATAGAATTTTGCAGAAGAATTCAGGGTAATTCAGGGTTTCTCAATCGGAAAATTCCTCCTGATAATCCCCCCCTTTGTTTTTGAGGGAGGGTAAGAAAAAGACTTTTAAGCACGCATCAAAACCTTGAAATTGATCTTTAATCCCTTTTATTTATTGGAATATTTGTGGTCTACGCTGTAATTACAAAAGCAAAGAATAACATTAAACCCCAAAATGAGCAGAATTTATTCTGTATAGGAGGAAGACTGCCCCTTCCTCGTCCCCGCCTCCAAATCATGGTCGCAGAAACCTCGGAGATCATTAGATCAGAATTTGAAAGCTCCAGTCTTTTTGTAAGTCAAAAGTGATTGGAGACCAGTCAACAAAAAGGAGTATTTTCTGGGAAGGGGGCAAATGCCTAGACCTATGTCTTTGTATATGCAAGCATTATGAAAAAAAGAAGGATTTAATATTATTTTACTAAAATTACTGGTAAATTTATCGTTAATATACAATTATTAACTAATTAAAGTTTGCATTGCAAAAAATGAAGTTTTTCTATATACAAATATATATATATATATATATATATATATATATATATATATATATATATACATATATATATATATATATATATATATATATATATATATATATATATATATATATATATATATATATATATATATATATATATATATATATATATATATATATATGTTATAGCTGATAATGATTTTATAGGTTGTTCACATACGCTAATCTCATTACTATTTGAAACCCTATCAAACAGTTCGTGGTAACGAACTGTAGTAAAGAGCGACCCGGCTCAATAGTAAACGAAACTCTAAAAAACGGAATTTTGATGCTAAAATATACATCAAAAGAATCAAGTTCTTATGCTGATTTTAAATATATAAGTTTCATCAAATTTAGTCTTTGTCATCAAAAGTTACAAGCCTGAAAAATTTACTTTATTTTAGAAAATAGGGAAAAACACCCCCTAAAAGTCACAGAATCTTAACGAAAATCACACCATCGCATTCGGCGAATTAGAGAACCCGATAGCAAAATTTTCAAGCTCCTATCTACAAAAATGTGGAATTTCGTATTTTTTGCCAGAAGACAAATCACGGGTGCGTGTTTATTTGTTTGTTTGGTTTTTTTTTCTTTTCCCCATGGGTCATCGTATCTACCAAGTGGTCCTAGAATGTCGCAAGAGGGCTCATTCTAACGGAAATGAAAAGTTCTAGTGCCCTTTGTAAGTGACGGAGGGCACCTAGGCCCCCTCCCACGCTCATTTTTCTCCAAAGTTGACAGATGCAAAATTTTGAGATAGCCATTTTGTTCCGCATAGTCAAAAACCTTAATAATTATGTCTTTGGTCCCCCACAGTCCCTGGGGGAGGGGCTGCAAGTTACAAACTTCGACCAGTGTTTACATATAATAATGGTTATTGGGAAGTGTACAGTCGTTTTCAGGGGATTTTTTTGGGTTTCGGGGGTGGGGTTGAGGGGAGGGGGCTATGTGGGAGGATCTTTCCTCGGTGAAATATGTCATGGGGGAACAGAAATTCAATGAAAAGGGCGCAGGATTTTCTAAAATTACTAAAAAAAAAACAATGAAAAATAAACATGTTAAAGTTTTCTTCAATTGAAAGAAAAGAGCAGCATTGAAACTTAAAACAAACAGAGATTATTACGCATATGTGGGGCTCTAAAAATACTTTAGCATAAAGAGCGAAATATTTAGGAGGAGATAAATACCTCGCTCTTTATGCTATAATATTTTTAGTAATTTCAACTATTTATTCTACGGCCTTCCTGATTCAGGGGTCATTCTTAAAGAATTGGGACAAAACTTACGATTTAGTGTAAAGAACGAGGTATTAACGAGGGTACAAACCCCCTCATATACATAATAAAAATTAAAGAATATAAAAGTTTGTTACGTAAGTTAATTCTAAAGTTACGTATATTTTTTGCTAATAAAAAAATTCGTTAAAAATTAAAATTAATAGTTGCCTTTTTATGTAACCGAAAAATTGCATGGCAACTAGGCCTCCTTCCCCATCCCTTATTTCTGAAAATCGTCTGATCAAAACTAAGAGAAAGCCATTTAGCCAAAAAAGGAATTAATATGCAAATTTCATTTTAATAATTTACGTGTGGAGAGTCAATATCAAACATGCATTAATTCAAAGACGTTCAGAAATTACATAAAAAAACTAGTTTTTTTAACTGAAAGTAAGGAGCGACATTAAAACTTAAAACGAACCGAAATTATTCCGTATATGAAATGGATTGTCCCCTCCGCAATCCCTCGCTCTTTACGCTAAAGTTTGACTCTTTGCCACAATTCTGCTTTTTAAAACAATTAAAAGCTTTAGCGTAAAGAGCGAGGGATTGCGGAGGGGACAATCCATTTCATATACGGAGTAATTTCTTTTCGTTTTAAGTTTTAATGTCGCTCCTTACTTTCAGTTAAAAAAAACTAGTTTTTTTTTATGTAATCAATTTAAAAGGCATTTGAGTCCCTTTGGCTGAAACTGGAACGTAACACCCTTATTGTTGCAATCATTAGCGATAAAAAGATTTTTCAGGTGACATTTAGAATTTACGAGGGAAAAGCCTCTTAACTAGAAGGCGTCTTATCGACAATAAAGCTATAAAATATTAACCTATAAGCATCAAATGTTTTCAACTCTCAAGCATTTAGAATTTTTTTTATATTTCCAACTACATTTGAAAATCAATTACTTTAATCTTAATGAACTTCAGCGAGCAGGATGCCACCACAAAGTCCAATGGGCCAAAATCAGAGACAAATCGGCCAAGACATTTCGAATCAGATCAAATTCAGAGCATTAAATACTTTCAGACTATTAAGACCCCAAAAAAAAGAGGCTACAAAATTTTGGCCTATATTCACCCAAAAGGGATTGATTAACTTGATAAAGGGATTTCTTTTTTATAACCCTGTACTTTCTTTTCCATCAGATTTGTTTTCGCTTTAATAGATTAAATAAAGAAAAACAAGTTTTTTTTTAACTGAAAGTAAGGAGCAACATTAAAACTTAAAACGAACAGAATTTACTCCGTGTATGAAAGTGGCTGTTCCATCCTAAACGCCCCGCTCTTTACGCTAAAGTTTAACTTTTTTTCTCAATTCTACTTTATAAAACAGTAAATAACTTTAGCGCAAAGAAGGGGACGTTGAGGAGGGAACAGCCCATTTCATACAGGGAGTAATTTCTATTCGTTTTGAGTTTTAATGTCGCTCCTTACTTTCAGTTAAAAAAAACTTGTTTTTTTAGTTAATTTCTGAACATTTTTGAATTAATGCATGTTTGATTTTGGCTCTCCGCATATGAATAATTAAAACGAAATTTACGTATTAATTTTTTTTTTTGCTAAATGCCTTTCTCTTAGTTTTGATCAGATTATTTTGAGAAAAATGGTGGGGGATGAGGCCTAGTTGCCCTCTAATTTTTCGGTTACTTATAAAGGCAACTAGAATTTTTAATTTATAACGAACGTTTTTATTAGTAAAAATATACGTAACTTTCAAATTAACTTGTGTAGCGAACCTCTATATTCGCATATATTTATTGTGTATTTGACCTTATATGAAATCTCGATCTTATCCGGTGAAGAGGAAGTTAGGGGGGGGGGTGAAACCTAAAGTCTTGGAAAATGCTTAGAGTGGAGGGATCGGGATGAAACTAGGTGGGAAAAATAAACATAAGTCCTAGATGCGGGATTGGCATAACCGAAACGGAACTTCTCTCTTTGGGGGAGTTGGTGGAGGGTTAATTTGAAAAATTAGAAAAAATGGGATATTTTTAACTTGCGAAAGAGTGATCGTATCTTAATGAAATTTCATAATTAGAAGGACCTCGAAACTCAGATCTCTTATTTTATATCCCGACCGGGTCCAGTGTCATCAGTGGGGGGGGGAAGTCTTGGAATACGCTTAAAGCGGAGAGATCAGGATGAAACTTGGAGGAAAGAATAAGCACAGGTTCATGGTAGGTGACTGACATCCGGATTGGATCCGCTCTCTTTGGTGGAGTTTTTATTTTTTTTTGGGGGGGGGGGGGGGTAATTCGGAAAAATTAGAAAAAATGAGGTATTTGTAACTTACGAATGGGTCATCAGATCTTAATGAAATTTGATATCTATAAGGGTCTTGTGCTTTAAAACTCTTATTTTAAATCCCGACCAGGTGCGGTGACATTGAAGGGAACTGGAAAGGGAAGCCAGAATTCTTGAAAAACGTGAAAATCGAGGTATCTTACGAATGGGTGATGGAATCTCAATGAAACTAGATATATAGACGAATATTACGTCTCAGATTCTCCATTTTCGATTCGAATCGGATCCGGGGACATAGAGGGTTGGAGGGGGGGGGACAGAAATATTGGAAACTGGAAGTCTTGGAAAATGCTTAGAGTGGAGATATCGGGATGAAACTTGATGGGAAGAATAAGCACAAGTTATAGATACGTGATTGACATAATTTGGAAGCAACTCATGTCACAGAGCTCTTATCTCAAATCCCGACCAGATCTGTTGACATTGTGGGGAGTTGAATGGGTAAACCATAAATCTTGGAAAATGCTTATAAATTTCATAGATACGTGATTGACGTAACAGGACTGGATCCACTTTCTTTGGGGGAGTTAGGTGGCGGGGTTCGGTGCTTTGGCGAGTTTGGCGCTTCAAGACGTGCTAGGACGATGAACATTGGTAGGCGTGTCAGGGAGCTGTACAAATTGAATTGATAAAGTCCATTTCCCCGATTCGAACATCTGGGTGGGAAGGGAGAGGAAAAATTAGAAAAATTGAGGTATTTTTAACTTGCGAGTGGGTGATCGGATCTTAATGAATTTTGATATTTAGAAGGACCACGTGACTCAGAGCTCTTATTTTAAATCCTGACCGGCATCAAGCCTCTGATTTTCCTTTTAAAGCAATCTATTTATTCTTATAATTTTGCTAGAGCTCATACCATATGAGCTCTTGGCTCTTGGCCCTTCCGACCTCGTCACAAGTGCCATATGAGCTCTTAACTCTTGTTTCATTATAACGACGCACATTTATACCTATTTTTAGGTGAAATTATGCTTGCTATTGGTCAACAGTGGATAAACTCTTGGGAGGCCGGTGGAACAAAGGCGACTGTGTGACTCGAGGTGGGTATCAAATTGACAAGTTTATCCTATAAAAGATTAAAAAGAGGAAAAAAAGAACGAAATAAGGGTTCCCGGAGTGTCTTGGGGGGAGGGAGGAGGGAGGTTCACCCTTTTCGACCCCGTGGATCTGTTCTTGGTCGAAATCGCTCTTAGCTCTTTCATTCATCGAATTTCAACCAAATTATCTACATAGTTAAAATAAATAGATAGATAGATTGACTCGACAGTGTGACTCGAGGTGAATACCAAATTGACAAGTTTATCCTAAAAAAGATAAAAAAAACGAAATAAGGGTGTCAGAAAAGTCTTGGGGGGGTCTCCCTCTCCGACCCCATGGATTTGTTCTTGGCCTAAATTGCTTTTAGCTCTTTCATTCATCGAATTTCAACCAAATTAGCTATATAGTTAAAATAAATAGATAGATAGATTTATCAAACGAAAGCCCTATCGGGCCATTCGCTCTTTAATTAGTCCTAAAACTAAAATTAAGGATGTTTTGTTGAGTTGGAAGGGGAAAGGGGCAGTTCAAAAAAATTTCTCCTTCACATAAAATAATGCTGTAAGTTGCATTATCATACCTCCATCATTGACACCTAGAAACCGTACCCTAAATCGAAGGGCTCCTAGGAAAGAGAATAAAAAAATTGCCAAACAAATAAAACACAATCTGAAAATGAAAATTTAGCAATTAAGTTTAATTATATGATTATCTTTTCCTGAAAACGAGGTTTATCTTATAATTTTATGAAGAAATGATTCGTAAACTGATCGTGCGAGCAGTGTCATGTCTGAACCTCTAACAGATCAAGAGCAAAATTTTGGGCACGGAGGCCACTGCAACAAGGGTGCGAATAGGGCTCGAGGTGGGCACTAAATTGACAGATTAGTGCTTTGGGGGAAGGGTCAACCCCTCCGACCCTTAAACCCTAAATTCCTTTTATCTCTTTCATTCATCAAATTTCAATTAAATTAGCTATATAGTTAAAATAAATAAATAGTTGGATTTATCACATGAAAGCCTTATTGGGCTTTCGCTACTTAATTAGTCACGAATCTAAAATTAAGATTTTTTTTTCTGGGGATGTAGCAGGGGCAGTTCAAAACAATTCCTTCTTAAGATAAATTAATGTTGTAAGTTACCTTATCATAAGCCCATGATTGACGCTCAGAAACCGTACCTCAAATTGACGGGCTCTTAAGGAAGAGAATAAAAAAAAAATTGCCCAAAAAAAGAAAAAGAAAACTCAATCTGAAGGAGAAGATCTAGCAAGCAAAATTAATTATATGGTTAATTTTTCCTTATAATCAGGGTACTGAGGCCACTGGACCAAAGGTTCCAATGTGACTTAAGGTGGGTACCAAATTGACAAGTTTATTTTAAAAAAGTTTAAAAAAGAAAAAGAACGGAATAAAGATGCAAAAAGTATCTTTGGGGGAGGGTAGTCCCCTTCAATCCCATGGATCTGTTCTTGGCCCAAATTGCTTTTAACTCTTTCATTCATCTAATTTCAACCAAATTAGCTATATAGTTAAAATACATAGAACTAGATCTACGTTGCATGGGCAACGTGAGGTGTTGCGGCAACCTTTGCTCGGCTTCGCCGAGTAAAGTGTTGCGAGAGCAACACTTTGGTTTTGTTTCCTCGCTGCGACTAAACGCTGAAGTTGTTAATCTGTAAGGATGCTAAAATACATACTAGGTACACCAACTCGAAAAAGTTGCAAACTCCTCATTGCTAAAGATGATTGTAGCCTTACAGCCGATTATTACTTACAAGTCCCCTACATGTCTTACCACTGGAACCAAATTGGTCTTACCATCAAATACAACGGAAACAAAAAATAGGTACACCAACTAGTAAGAGTTGCGAACCCCTCATTGCCGAGGATGATTATAAGCTAACAGCCGACTGTTGCTTACAACTCCCCTATATGTCTCACAATTGGTATCGGCCTATTTTTGGTTTCAGTGTGTACCTTACTACTGAAGTTGTCAACCCCTTTAAACTTTCAAACTGGTATATCTCATGAAGGAATTTTTGTACAAAAAAATGGATGGCATATACTTTGATCAGCTCATCAAAAGCTATCGACTGCCGTCGAAAAAAAAAATCTATCTGTCTTAGTTCAAAAGTTGACTTTTTTGCCGTAGGCCAACTTTCTAACGTCATCACTTAGAAAGGAGCAAAGGATAAACTCTAATTTCTTTAGCAATGAGAGAACTTTTAAGGTTTAAGAGGCATCTGATACCATTTCTCTACCGCAATCCCAAGTGCGAAAAACCGAATGATAAACTCAGCTGAAATCACGAACAGAAATGGGTAGAAACAATAGATGGCAGCACTTTCAGACCCGTGGGAAAATGCCGCTTTTTTGCTTCTCTAAATTTTTCTATTTATCACTCAAAGAAGATATATTGGCTGTGGGGAAGGGTAACTGTCGCATATATTTAACACTTGTAGATTTTAGTCCATCTTTAATTTGAAACTGGTGACTGCCTGCTTGCCTGCTAGAACGGAGCTTTCCACTCGAAAGCAGAAACATGGTTTGATGAAACGAAAGCTTGGCTGCATAACTTCAGATAGTCCTCTCTGACATAGGCTATACAACTCCTCTTCACTTCATACACTATAGGCTCTGGCTCAAGGACAAGCAAAAACCATCCTTTTTGGCCCCAGGCAAGAGTTCTACGAAGCTTTCCAAAATGTAAAGTCATATTCATTCCACGCTTTCCGTAAAAACCGCAGAGGTTAGACCCTTACCACTTTCTAGGAATAAGCTGAAATCGGGGTGCTAGAAACAAAAAAAAAAAAAAAACACGACAAAACCAAAGTGTTGCTCTCGCAACACAATGATACATTTATTCACATGAAAGCCTATTGGGCCATTCCCTATTTAATTAGTCACAAAACTAAAATTAAGGATTTTTGAGGGTAGAGGGGTTTTAGTATTAGTCAAAGCTTACCTTTCGAGTCCGGGGTATTTTCGGATATTTTACCAAAATATCCGAAAATATTTTTTGATCCCCTTGCACATTCAGCCATCAGTCTTTGTCTCCTATCCATTTTATGCTCGTGCAGATTTTTTATTTTTATCCATTTTGAACTTTTAGCTACAAACATACTTTTCAATCTGTCATGAGAAGTCCCTTCGTTGTCAAACACCTTTGGTCCTTAGTTTTATCGATCATGAGCAAGCTTTCGATTCTGTTGATAGAACAGCGTTAACAAAGGTCTTATCGTTATATGGTATACCAGAAAAATACATTAAAGTGATCTGCGCTATGTACGAGAATAATACTGCTGCGGTTAAGGTAGAAAATGAGGTTAGCAACTGGTTTTGTATTAAATCAGGAGTTAAGCAGGGTTGTGTTCTATCCCCCTTTATATGGATCATTTTGATGGACTTCGTCTTAAGGAGCACAGGAAAGGCAATTGGAGACCATGGAATCAAATGGGGAGGAAGAAAGCTCCTGGACTTAGATTACGCTGATGATTTAAGCATATTAGATGAAAGTGTGAGCAAAATGAATGAATTTTTAGAGGTTTTACGAGTTCAGGGTGCTAAAATAGGCTTGAAAATTAATGTTAAGAAGACTAAGTCACTAAGGCTAGGAATAAGTGAAGGTGAACAGGTGACATTAGGTAACGAAAAGATTGATCAGGTTGGGAGCTTCAGTTACCTTAGTAGTATTATTAGTAAATATGGTGGGAGCAGTGAAGATGTTAAAAGTAGAATAGCTAAAGCTCAGGGTGTTTTTTCACAGTTAAAAAAAGTTTGGAAGAATAGAAAGATAAGCCTACAAACCAAGATTAGAATATTGGAAGCTACAGTGATGACAGTGGTCAAATGTGGCTCTGAAGCATGGGCACTCCGAAAAGCAGATGAAAATTTACTAGATGTTTTCCAGAGAAATTGCCTACGGATTGTCCTGGGTACCCGGCTGACTGACCGTATTTCAAAAAGTAGGTTCTACGAAAAGTGTGGTTCAATCCCGCTTTCTGGGGCTATAATGAAAGAAAGGTTGAGATGGCTAGGCCACGTTCTACGGATGAAGGATGACAGATTACCGAAGATTGTCCTTTTTGGCCAACCGTCTGGGGCTACACGGAAAGCAGGTCGTCCTTGTCTGGGTTGGGAGGATGTCATAAATAAAGATTTAAAGGAAATGGGAACTTCCTAGGAGGGTGTAAAGAGGGAGGCTTTAAATAGATTAGGTTGGAGGAGGAGCGTGCGTAGCTGTGTTGGCCTCGGCCGACTTGGTGCTGCAGTGAGTTATTAGTAGTAGTAGTAGTATTGTGAATGGACATAGAGCTAAAACTTCCGATGTTAACGAATGTTTATCGAATGTTTAACACAAAGAAAAACTTATTCATTTTCAACATGAGTTTCCATGTTTGTAAAATAGGGGAAATATAGCAGCAGTCAATGATTTTAATGCCAATTTTCCTTAAGTTTCAACTTTGCTCTTTACGTTCATAGGAAGGAAAGCTTTGCAATTTGTTATTAATTGGGTAAATCAGCAACGAATAATTGATCAAATTGACAAGTTTACTTAAAAAACAGTAAAAAAAACGAAATGCGAATGAGGGCGGCAGGAAAATCTTGGGGGGCCCTAATGCCCTCTGGCCTCCCCCTGGATCCATCCCTGCTTGTCAAATTTACATATTTAGGTGAATTTATTCCTGCTCCTAGTCTTCAGAACAAAGAAAAACATTTTCATACCAAAAAATTTTTAAATTCCACAGTTTTACGGATTTTGTTCATAGAACAAATTACAGTTTCCATTTTATGTGTTCATTTGCAGATATTGCAGGTTCTTAGATTTAAGAGACAATGTAAAATTGATTTTTTTTTTTTTTTTTTTTTTTTTATTGTGCTTGCCTACAGTGAATTTATTTTAAAATAATATGAAAAAAACTTCGTTTTCTTAAAGAGTTACAGAGGCTGCGTCCCAAAGTCGAACCTTAAAACGTACAGGAATTAGGAGAGGTAGTTGGGGGGCTGCCGCCCCCCAAACCCCCCGCTTTTAAAGACTCTTTTGTACAGGTTTTTTGTTGTGGGGGGACTTTATTGTTACTAATTACTAGTTTCGGCGCAATGGTTCTCCTGTCCTCTTGTGTTTAACATTTTTCGAAGTTATTCCATTATTCATTCATTTCAATTTTTTGTTAATTAAAAGAGGGCCTTTCCGAAGCCAAGAGTGGGGGGTTAGGGGGTGGGAGCCCCCCACAACAAAAAATCTGTACAAAAGAGTCTTTAAAAGCGGAGGGTTTGGGGGGCGGCAGCCCCCCAACTGCCTCTTCTAATTCCTTTACGTTTTAAGGTTCGACTTTGGGACGCAGCCTCTTTAACTCTTTAAGAAAACGAAGTTTTTTTCATATTATTTCTATACGTTTTTCTACAATCCATGGTGGATGTAATTTAATAATAATTTTCCATGTTTATTTTCTCGCTTTCTGTATCAATAAATTCAAACTGACAAAATTATCTAATTTTGATAATTTTAATAGTTTAGCAGCTTAATTAAAAATTTAGCAGCTAGTGGTTTTTACCCACCCGCCTCCGGTTTATGGGCCCAGCGCACTTCCGCTGCGCCAAGCTGCTGTTATGCTTGTTATCAAACAAGTTATTACAATAGAAAATTTCACCAACGGCTTCAATTAGGAAATCAATTTAAATGGTTCTTTTAACTTGCTTCCATCAAGCCTTACCCCCGCTTCAGTATAAATTCTTGTGAACATTCCAGTATGTAATTCTGATCACACGTTTCCATGTTTATTTTCTCCCTTTCTGTATCAATAAATTCAAACTGACAAAATTACCTAATTTTCCAATTTTTAACAAGCTAGCAGCTAGCGGTTTCGACCCACCGACCTCTGGGTTATGGGCCCAGCACGCTTCCGCTGCGCCAAGCTGCTGTTAGTGTAAGAATTTTTCAAACAAGTGATGTTATTACAAGAGAAAATTTTACCTTCAATGGGGAAATGGGTTTTTCTAAGCTAGAAAATCGGGGGTTTAAGATTTTCCGACGAAACTTTCCAGGGCAATTACTCGGATAATTCCGCGTCGAATGAGTCTTCGTACACCCAGATCCGATGTCGGCTGTGACCTGTAGGCGTGGCAGAAAAAAAAAGAACATGAACATTTTATGGCTATGCGTTATCGGATCGAGCTGAAATTTCGCGGATAAGCTCCTGGGCCCTAGGGGACCTAAACTTGCGAATTTCAGCCCGATCGGACAACGTTAAAGGGGGGCTGGGGTTAGGGGGTCGAAACTTTCGGTCAGATTTTCCTCATGAAGGAAAAGTCGGAGGGGGGATGAAATTTGGCAGGTTTCTTAGTTGGAGCTCGGGCTACGAAATGCATCCCTCCCCATCCCTCTGCGACCACTGGAACCGAATATCGCTTAACATTGTCGTGGTTCGCCTCTTTAAAGAGGCACGAGTGTGCCTCCTTGATTATCTATTTTTTAATTACAAAGTTGTAGCAATTTCGCCGAAAGCTGTAAAAAAAAATATTCTTACCAATAACTATCCACTGGCTATTTTACTGCTCAAAAGTGAAATGGAACAAAAATCCAAAATAGAAAAGATTTGGTAAACATTCAGGTAATACTGTTGAGAGTTATTATTCCTGTATTTTATCATTTCTTTCTGGCCAGAAATTCTGTTCTGGCTTGAAAACTCAGGGATGTCAAAATAATAAAATGTTATACAATTGCGATTTTCTGCACAAAATTTCTTTAAATCTTTCTTGTACTTTTGTATTAAGAAAACAAAATCAATGAATGAAGAACTAAAGGAGGAATCCATTAATCATAACCCAGATGTAATTTCTTTTTCACGGAAGAACACATGGAAAATAAAAATGTAAACGCGAAATAGGGCGTGACTAATATTTATGTTTTTCCGACTTTTTCATGAATTTAGAAATTTGAAAATAAAATACGATTTTACAGCTTCCTCTTGAATCGAAAGGAAAATCTTATACTAACTTTCGATTTTAAACGACAAATAGAAAAACTGTGAGAACGTAAGCTGGATTATACTTTGCATTAAATTGGATTGTGCAATAAGCGAAACTGTTAAAGTAAGAAAATTACGCAATATTACAAATTTTCTGATAGCAAAATATTATAACTTACCGACGGTTTGATCGAATACGGACTAGGGTTTTTGAATATCATTTAGATTATGGGGAAGTAAGTTTTCGTGCCCTGTAAAATGGGCTTAGTGTACATTCGTCCAGTTTTGAGCTTTCCGCAGAGGCAAATTATTAACAAGGCAGACAAGGATGCTGTTCTTTAACTAGCAGCGAAATTTTTCGGAAAAGATGCGTTCAAAAAAACTATTGGAATCTGTCATAATATGTTTAAAGTGGATTTTCTTGAGAAGTGCCGGGGATCATATCCGAGTGCGGCTTTTATGGCTGACTTTTACAAATTTCTATCAGACCAAATCTCGAGAGATGATCCTGTTCCGTGATTTGCGATTATGGACCCGTCATATATTCTTTTCTTCCCGAGCCAAAAAATACTTGTGTGGGATGCAGATTAAATTACTATGTTCGACTGTTAATTTTCCTCGTTGAAAAACAAGACTCTGTTAGCACAGATATGGATGAACAAAGCTGATTGTGGCCATTCCTTCCTAAGCCAGAAAATACTACAGCCCCTGTCATTTTTAGTAATTTACCTGCTAGTATGCAGCCTTCAAACCCCGCTAAGCAGCGCGAGTTTTTTTTTTTTTAAATTTAGGGTGCTTAGACAAAATTGACCATGTTGAGCAGCGGAGAGATAGGATACTGGTGCTAGTGGTGCTTATAAAAGAGAATGATTCTGCCTCATCGGTGGTAAGTGCCCTACCAACCCGTTCACGCATCAGTGTTAAGGTCGTAAAGAAGGAATATCTAAGAATTATACGGATTGATAAGGGCTTTGATGAATCAAACAGATCTCGATATCGTTCTAAAGCATAGTATCAAAATTGATTATTCGCTTTTCCAGGTTTCAGCTCCACTGAATCGACCCAAGCAGTACTATAAATGCCAAGGATATAATCACTGGAAATGAATGTATGAATGAAATTAAATGTGTTAAGTATTCCAGGCCCCATATTAATAGCCACGATAATGCATGTTCAGCCTCCACTGTGAAATGCATAAATAGGGGTGGAAAAAACAGAAGCAACAGCTTCTCTCGCACCGTGTTGAAGAGCCGTATGCCTGCCGCTCCTTCGAGCACTCAAGATTGAGGCTGGACCCGTCCCCCCGCAGGGAAGAGCCTTCACACTTGACTGTAAACTTAAACTTGACTGTCTAAACCTGTATTTTTCAGAACATAAATGGGAGCAAGAGATAAGTTAATAATTTTAGCTGAAATATTTATGTCGTTCGAAATAGTGCATGTAGTAGAGCCCCAGTTAAGTGGCGTTAATAGTAATAAGTTGAAAGTTTCTTGTTAGCGCGAGTCCGTCCTGCAAAATCACAGGAGGTCGTCTCTCTGGTGGCATTACGATTGGAGTAAATAAGAGCCTTAAGTGTATTTTAATTGAACCAATGATACTTGTGTTGTGGTTGATCTAGCCCATACCGTTATTCTTGCAGTTTAAATGCTTAATAATTACAGAAGCGAACAATCTAACAAACATTTTGCTAAGGCATGTGCAAGTGTCTCAACAATTTCTCACAAAATACAAGTGTCTGGTAAAGTCATCTTACTTTGTGGCGAATTTAACACTGACCTTACTATTCCTAGTTTACCGTGGTACCAAATCTTATTATCATTGCTTCCAAAAGATCTAAGTGTGGCAACGAATAGCAACAATTATACTTATTTTTATAAATCAGGCAGCGTTGCAAATTTGGACTTTATAATTTCACACACTGAATCGTTAAAATAGTCTCTTGTTGAAGTATCAGATGAAATTTTAATAAGTGATCATTCTCACCTTGAAGTGTCTGTGATTTTAAACGTTTTTTGTCATATTTTTTTGTGGTCCGAAATAGTTTCAGAAACAGTTTTAAGATAGGATAGACGTAAACTTATATCAGTGCGTATTTGATGATAATCTCAGTAGAATCAGAATTCCTTTTCACCTCCTATCCTAGCCTCGAAATTTCATTCATTGGAATCAGATATGTATTATGCTGAAATAGTTCATGCTATGAAAGTTGCGGCTTCCGTTGCGGTTCCTGTTATTAGAGTGCATAGAAATAGAAAACAAAAGGACTGTGTGTTATACCAGGGTTGGGAGAAGCAAAACAGAAACATCGACTATGTTATCATATTTGGGATAAATGTGACCGACCGAGAAATGGCCCCCTTTTCCAGATAGTTAAATCAACAAAAAGAAATGTATAAAGTTAGTGGCAACATGGAAGAAACAACAAGTAAAAGATATATCAATCAAGATTAGGAATAATCCAAAGTTACTTTATAATAACGGTTATAGATTAACGCAGTCATCAGTTAATGTATCAGACCAAATCCCGCTAGAACAATGGTATGTACATTTTACTTCAGTATTTTCGTCCAACCCACCATCAATTGGTTATCGTGAACTGTTATATAATCATTTTTATCAGTTGAATCCATATAAAAACCTTGTTTGTTTTTCTCCATCTTTGGTTTGATTCAAATTAAATCACTAAAATATGGGAAGGTCCCAGGTTCAGATGGTTTGTTACCAGGCACCTTTCAGAGCACCATTACCAGAGTAAATTACTAGAGCTTCTTAAGTTATTATATTAAGTAAAAATAACCCATCATTATGTCTCTTCTGTTATGGGAGAAGGTACAGTAGTTTGTATGCGCAAGAAGGGTAATGATCCTTCACGTTGTTCATCATATAGACCTATATCACGTTCTGTTATTAGTAAATTATTTGAAAAAAAAATTACTCCCATATTTATCAACAAAATTTGATGTGGGGGAAGAAGTTGTGTAGGGGTTCAAAATGCACGCACATTGTTTCTATGAATATTGGAACACCATCATAATTTTATCAAACAACTATTTGTGTATGGAGCTGATATTTGAAAAGCATTTGATAGTATGTTGCATAGCCACTCTATTTTACCGTTGTTGCGTAGTGGAGTGAACCCATTTATAGGCCAGTTGCTGACGGGTTGAAATGGTAATTCATCTGTGAGAATTTTTTCGGGAGGACGACTTTCAGACCGAATTTCTTTACGCCGTGGAGTAAAACGAGGGTCAGTCCTTAGCCCCTTTATATTTACTAGCGCAATTAGAACAGCCACGCGGTATCTGCCCTCATATATGATTGACGATATCGAAATTAGCCGCTTGTCGTATGCTGATGTTATTTTGTTAGTTTCGGAAAAATTAATATCAACGCAGAATGCAATTAACATATTACACTCACATCTACGGGAGATGGGAATAGAGATTGAACCAACTAAAACAGAATTCCTATTGGCAACTAATAATAGGGATTTCCAGCATCACTCAATTAGGGTGAGATCACTGAATATTTTTAATTTAGGTTTCATTAATTAACCTTGGGTTGCCTTTTAGTCCGTCTATTAAAGCTAAACGGGAGTTGGTGTTATTGTCTGTATTGGGAAAACTTATGGCCTGCTAATCAGGGGGAAAGGTTGTTATGATAAACAAGCTTTTGCTATAATTTTAATTCAATGTTTGCACCAATGTATTTTTCATTGTTCCGTTTTTGAAGTTTTGAAGTAAAAGTGATAAAAAGCGTATAAGTATGTACTTTTTCAGGTTTTGAGAATATTTTTTGGGAATTACACAATCTTTCAAAAAATAATTTTATTATAAAAAAAATCGGAATATTCGATATCACTGTTACAATAGATCAACAATAAAATCAATTTGTTAACAATCTAGAGAAAAAAAATCCCCTTAATTGTCTTGTTTAATAGAAAAACAGTTTTGTCGCCATAGCTCTAATAAAACAGCTATTTATGCGTCATGTTTTATGAGTGTTTTGGGAATTAACACACTTGAGCTGATTCAGGGATCACAGGCGTTGATTCGTCATTTAATTTGAAAAATAGCTTTTCATAGAAAGTGACCAATTTGAACAGTACATTGTCCGATATTTGGTGTTCAAGAATTTCTCCCATCTTGCTGATATTCGCTTCAAATTCCGCTCCAAAATACATGTTCTTGAAGTTTTGCAGATTCCAAACATTGAAACATCGTGCGAGCCAAAACATCTGCTCCAAAGAAATTTGATATTGTTTCCATCAAGCGGTTTTTCCCCTTATTAAGAACTAAATGAACTTGCAACTCCTCACCCTAAAGTCAACGTTAAGTCGGTTCACCACTGTTAAAATGAACCAAGGAACCCATAATCAAACAGTTTCTCGCATCGAACTGTAGGTAAGGAGCAACTCGGCTCAATAGTAACTGAAACTCTAAAAGAAGCAATGTTAATATCAATGGATACATCTAAAGAATGAGCTTATTATGCTGATTCCAAATATATAAGATTTATTAAGTTTAGCGTTACGAACCTGGGAAAATTTCACAAATTTTGCTAACAGGGGGGTGATAATACCCTATCCCTCCTGTTTAATAAATCCTACTGTAGAAGTTGCATGCTTCTGTATACAAAAATGTGGAAATTTGCTATTTTTACCAGAAGACAGATCAGAGGTGCGTGTTTATTTGTCTTTTGTTGTTTTTTGTTCCAGGGGTGATTGTATTTCAAATAATGGTCTAAGAAGATCGGGAGAGGGTTATGTTTTAATTCAAACATGAATTAAAACTTCTAATGCTCCTCATAAATGATCAAAAAGATTGCACGGCAACTGGGCCTTCTCCCATCTCCATTTTCCCCAGAGTTATCTATTGAAAATTTTAAGAAAGCCATGTTGAATTCTCAAATTTACAAAAGGGTGAGGGAATTTTCAGGGGGTGATATTTCCACGAGAAGTCTTCCACTGGGGAATTTGACAGTATTATTATACACAATTCTTTTTATTTGTCTTACATTCTCTTTGCCAAATTTTACTTGTGGAAATGTTCTGGAGGAATTATCCGGGGCTTTCTTCTGCGTGTTTCAATTTCCGAAAAAGAAATTTCCACGGAAGGAGACATTTCTGAAGTGATCAATAAACTGATTAGACATTAAAGTCTTATTCAAATGAAAGAATGCTAACAAGAATTTTTAAGACTATTGTGCTGTTATTGCTTCTCCAATATAAAGTTATTTAACCCGTTACATCCTTTTGGAAACCCTAAATGCTAACTAAAAATGTTTTAGGTTTTATCAGAACATTGTTTTATTTGATATCAATTATGTTAAATATTCTTAAAATTTTGTCAAGTCGAAAATGACGGCATTGTGAAGTTTTCCGCAAATTTTTTTTTGCTTTTTCCAAAAGCGACTTATGCACTAATATAATATAGTATTATCAAAGCAGCAAGAATTATAATGAATGCTTAACTAAAGCTGAATTGCAATCAGATTTTGGGGTATAAATGCTACTAAGATTTGATAAACAGACCTGAACGACTGTCTTTGGTATTGCTCTGCTGCTCAATAGTATCAGTGCACGTAAATAGATACTACTTAGTTAAAGACACAACAGGGTACAGTTTTGAGCCACTAGTGACCCACAAAAATTGTTCAAGCTAGAAATTTAACGAAGTTACTGAACGCAAACCTCAACTGTACGTCGGAAAACAATTTTAATTATTTATGGTTGCTTTCGTCGACTTTTTGTAATTCTTGAATGACCAGGAGTAGTGCCGCATTTAAATGAGGGAATACAATTGGACGCTAAAGAGTTGAAAAATTTGGTATTCTCTCCAAAATTTACATGGGCGTTGTAAGGGACTATCTCGACCCGCTGATGATTCGGCTAATTCAGTTTTCATGCCAAAGAGGCCAGACTTCTGTCAAAAATATTGCCATTGCGTATGATGTATCCTTGACAATGCTGCTTAATAAGTTCGATCAACGCTTAAATAATTGATACGTGATGTTTGCTCAATAAACTAAGCCACTAGAGACTAAAGTCAGTAAAATGACAGATATCCATAGACTTAAAGGAACTGATGGAGAAAAAGGTGGATTAATAATTAAAAAGAAGAAATCCTCCGAACCATTGACTCCCAGGGAGTCAGTACTTGGTCTGGATAAACTTGCTGGTTTGTATGAAGATTGATTTTAAGTAGGCTACAGGCCTTGCCCTAAAACATACCTTGGGTTTTAATTACAGTTTTAAATAGTCTAAGTATTTGATCCTAGCAATCACAGTTCCCCATTTGGGTGGTGCTCATATTAATGGACTTTTGGATTCAAAATACAAATCTGACTATATAGGCTAATTTGTTCCTTAGCTACCTGAATAGTCCGTTAATATAAAAATTAGCCCCCTCCCTCCTACCCAGTCAATATTAGTTATGTATGAAAATTGCATCCCAGCCCCTTGCCCAGTAAATTGTTTGTTTGGTAAAATTCTAGTCAATTGACTTCTTGCTATCTCAGAAAGGGTTTAGGTTAAGAAAATGAAACTTTCAGGGATGAATCTACAGACTAAAGTATATCCCAGGAAGGTAGTTTGAAGCAACTACCTCCACTCCTTCTCCCTCTAGAGGGCCCTGATCTTTGATGATCTTTAAAATAGGCCTATGTGTGTTATAAAAGTGAAACCATGCAAAATAGATCTTCTGCTTAATTGAAGTGTAAAAAAATTGCTTTCAGCTTTGTAACTTTGCTTGATTCCATTTTAGAAGGTGTTAAAGATAGGCTATGCAAATACATTTCCTAAATTTTGAAAAAAAACATTGAAATGGCTCAAAATTCTACTCAAATACCAGGAATTGCAAGTTCAGAACTAAATACAGAGAAAAAGCAACTAGTAAATGAAAATTAAGATAAAATGTTGTTTTGTCAAAATTTTTATAGGTATAGGCCTGTCGTGTAGGCAAATTTCAGGGCCCTCTAGAGGGAGAAGGAGTAGAGATGGGTACTTCAAAATACCTTCCCAGGGCATACTTTAGCCTGTAGACCAATCCCTGAAAGTTTCAGTTTCCTAACCTAAACCCTTTCTGAGATAGCAAGAAGTCAATTAACTAGAATTTTACCAAAATACAGTATTTTGTCTTATACCCACTACATTCCAGGTCTTGTATTGTAAACATGAGACAATAACCAGTTTTCATGGTCTTCATAGCCTACTAGACAATATTAGCTTGGCAGGAAACTAGGTAAAGCTTTTGTTTCATCACAAGCTGTTGAAAATCTGTATTACTGTAAATAGGATGACTCTGATGATTGCATTTTGTTTCTTTGTCATTATTACAGAAGTGCATCCATTTTTTAAGCTGCCTAAAATCCCCCTTCAACAAAACTAAAAATACATAAAATGGGCAGGATTTTGAAGCCAAGGGAAATGCTAGGGTTGGGCAATATGAATGAATAATGACATTAAAACAATATACAATCATCAGAATCTAGCTAGGCTATACGCAGTAATAAAAAAAAGAACTCACAAAAAAACTAAAATATCCTCCCTTTGAACTTTTAAAACTACAGATTCTTGCCCTTGACTAACCACAATTTCTGGGAAAAATAGGGTTGTAATGATGAAAGAACAGGAAGATAACTAACAAGACTTAACCAATCAGTAAAATGTATACTATAAACATCAACTAACAATTCAACCAATCAGAATACAGGCCCTGCCTACTACCCAAAGTGCTTATGAACTAATGTGCTTTGTTCTATAGATAATGTACTGTAAGCGAAATCAGATGTTTGTTTTGTTCAGAAACAGCTGACTAGTGTAAACTCAGAAGTGAAAGTGAACCATCTTGGATTTAACATCAATGGATGCACAAGTTTTTTAATATCTTTTGACTTCCTAATATACAGAAATTACCAGTGATGACTGGAATTAGGATTTTAAATATAATTTCTTTCATATTGTACAACCCAACTTTTCCCTTGGCTTCAAAACCCTGCCCACTTTATGCATTTTTAGTTTACCCTATGGAGGAGGAGGGTCAACCAGAAATGGATATGCTTCTGGATAGTATAGAAACTATGCTGCTCTGCAGCATAGTTTCTACTTTAGACAGGTTGTGAAGAAACTTAAGTGGAAACTGCATTGTAACTACTTTTTAATTAAACATTTATTTGGTATTTTGGGTAGGTTATGGTAGTTTAGGTTAGTTTAGGTTATGTATTCAATATAATGGTGGTAAGATAAGATTTATTTCAACAAAATGGCTATCACAAGCTCAAAAGGGCTGAATTTGCACTTTAGCGTCAGTACAAAATCATTAAATTGCAATCAATAAAAAGTCAAATGATAAAAACTTGTAAAGTTAAAACAGGGAAAACAAATTTAAACAAAAGTCTAGCTAGTAAGAATTACAAAGTTTGCAATTGCAAAATAAATACTAAAACTATAAGATGAAAGTGGAGTGAGAAGGGGGGGGGGGGTATTGATTTAAAATTTTAATTATGTGAGGGATGAATGTTCTTCTATAACTTTCAGTAGAAACTCTTATTGGGGCAAGATGGAGGATTTTTCTTAAAACAGAAATGGGGGGCAAGTTTAGGGGGAGGGGGGGGGGTAAATGCTCACTAGGAAAAAGAAAAGTAGTACAAGTGTTATGCACAGCATTACAGGCAAAACACAAGGAAATTTGTGCTCTCCTTTCTTTAAGGGTGACTAGATTTGCTCTCTGAAGAAAGGAAATGTAAGGTACTTTACCCTCATTGAAGATAATTGTTAGGCATCTTTTTTGAGCTGTCTCTATTCTGTCCAACAATTCATTAGAGATCCCAGGATGCCAAACAGGACAAGCATACTTGAGGGTAGGATGTACAAAAGAGAAAAAATCCTCAAACAACAGGATTTAGGACATTTAAATTTATTACGGATTTTGAGGAGAGAAAATGCAGTATTTGTAAATTTTAAGAAATCATAAATATGTCAATCCCATTTCAAGTTGCTTTAGATAGTGATACCCAGTAATGTCATGTTATGAATAGACATTTCAGGGGGGACATGACAGGAGAAAGAAGGATTTTTAGGAAACTAATTGCAAAAACTGTTGACTTCAAAGGGTTGACTCTCATATCACTTGCAACAGCTTCATCTAATATTGATTCCAAGATGTCCATTGGGTTACTTTTTAAATTTTTAAAATATGTTTCTAAGACAGTTAGATCATCAAAAAATTTCCATCTATCAGGGAAATCAACACCAAGACTGTTTACCGTGGTAAGAAATAAAGTTGAGCCTAAGAGAGTTCCCTGGGGCACATCATTATAAATTGGGAGGGGATCAGAGTATGCATTCAGGTATTTGATGACTTGTGCTCTATTAGAAAGGAAGGATGAAATTATTCATATTAAATAGGAGTCAACTAGGAAGTCATTGGTTAGTTTCTTTTTAATAATGCATTGTGGTTAATTAAATCAAAAGCTTTTTGTAAGTAAATTGCAATAACATTGAGCCAGGTATTGGGCTTTTCAAGTTTGTTATGCATAGTGTCCAAAAGGTGAACAAGATAGTGTGGTAGAAGTAGAGTGCAAATTTCAGAATTGCCTTTGGTCAACATTTCAGATTATTTTTACTTTCAACCAATCAGATAAAAAGCTTTGATATAACTTGGAAAAAACCTGAGTAAAAGCATTGGGCAAGACACCAGCTAAATCTTGTTTGCTACCCTTCTTTTTTGCAGGAGTAATAAAATTTAATATCCAACAATCAGGGAACTTACCAGTAGAGGTAATTTCATTAAACTGCTGTCTTTCTGCAGTTTTTTTTTATTTGGGGAATAATAAAAGTAGCAAAAGAATCAAATTAAAAGGGTGAGGCAAAACTTTGGGTATTACACTTACCCAAATGATTTCATTGTAATCTGAAAGGTTGGGAGTATGAATTAATTTAGGGAAGAGATAGTTATCTACAAAAAATAATATTCTGCCTCCCTTTTTACTTAGGGGGTGGTCATGAGGATAATGTTTTTATGAATTGGGAGTGGTGGTCTGGGTGACCCTCCATAATTCTTTGTTGTAATTTTCACAATATTGTTGATAAAGTATTGTAGGCTATTTTTATTAATTTTGTTTCATAGTATTAACCAAAATCCATTTCTTGATAGAACTTGAGTGTGTTGGCTATAAGAAACAAGTACCAGATATACTTTAGGCCTAGAATGAAAAGAGTAACCTAGACTAAAACTTTTAATTTCCAATTTTATGGTTTTGTGGTGTTTATAGCCATATTTTCAACGGCTCATTCCTCCCTCCGTGAGCTATATTGAAAGCCTAAATTACAAGAGATGAACTTCTTACCTTGAAATATGCAAGAAGATTCAATTTAACACACAAAAATCTTTCTTTTGATTTTTATCCATGTTTCTAGGCCACTAGCCTAAATCATTTTTCATTATACAGTTTTATTTGGTGTTATAAAAGACACAGCTATCAGATTCGAAGAACAGCACTCTTTATTGATAGATTTGCAATACATACAATTATTTCAAAAATTGTATTTTTTTTGCAGGTCAGAGAAAATTATTGTAGGTTTATAATATATATCAGACATAACAATTCTGCTGTAGCAAGGAGAGTAAATCTTTTTTGTATAAACCTAGAATTGGGGTACTAACAATTAAACATGCTAAGAAAATAATTGTTACTTCATAATGTACAGACAAAATATAGTAAACACATTTTGAAGCCACTTTCACTATACTTTAACCCTCCCCCCTCCTGATGTGCAAATATATGGCCCAAATTATATATTTTCCATGTTTTTTTTTCTTTCTTTATTGTGTCAGTGTTGATTAAATTTATGGATACAAAGGATGAAACATTTTCTCATTAGGAAGGGTTAGGGTAAAGCATATTGAAAGCTCCTTACAAAAATTTTTCTGCTCATTATGAAGAAAGAATTGTTTTTTTGTGATATATTTCTGACTCAATAACCCCAATTGTTGCCAAATATCCATGAATATAAATGGAAAGAGAAACAAATTGAGATTAAATGTAATTAAAAATTAATGCATATTATATAAAAATAATGTTGTCTCTTTTTATCTTTAGATTTGTATGTATAGCCTTAGGCTATGCCTGGGAGCATTAGGAGGGTGAATCGTCACATACACAAATATGAACATCACAAAGTGCATAAAATTAGAAGTTTAATGGTGCTACTCTTTTTGTCTTATAGTGGTTCCTTCACCAGAGTCCCTCTCCTATGGTGTTACCATGAACTTGCCACTCAATGCATTTATCAGGCTCATTTCACATATAGCCTACTTGCTTGAATCATAAATTCCATTTTGAGCTCTAAAAGGATACATGTTGCTCCATATTATTGACTGGTCAAAAACGGCTGTCAAAAATCATGGAGACTGTTTTAAAACAGTCATAAATGCTTCTTTATCTCATTCCTAAAAGTGAATTCATTCACTTTATGCTATGTATAGTTAAGAGAGAGAGTCAAAGTTTAGCGTAAAGAGCAGGGTGTTGAAGAGGAAAAGCCCTTTCATATACAAAGTAATTTCTGTTTGTTTTAAGTTTTAATGTCGCTCCTTACTTTCAGTTAAAAAACTTGTTTTTTTTATTATATATATATATATATATATATATATATATATATATATATATATATATATATATATATACAAAGCTACAAGAA
Organism: Artemia franciscana; assembly: GCF_032884065.1. Classification (NCBI taxonomy): domain Eukaryota; kingdom Metazoa; phylum Arthropoda; class Branchiopoda; order Anostraca; family Artemiidae; genus Artemia; species Artemia franciscana. The sequence continues at coordinate 21,621,407 of NC_088875.1, forward strand.
AATATCAGAAAAATGAATTCTAACTTTATAATATTCAGTAATATTTCTGTTAATCAGATTGTTATGCTTTCTTTGATTGTTATCTACATTTTAAAAATCCGGCAGATTTTAAATTCTTTTGCAGTCTAGGGGGTGTAATGTTATTGACTGGTCAAGAAACCTATTTACAAAGAAATGCAGAGCATTGAGAGATTAAAAAAAACGACTGGAAATATGTTTTAGGACTATATCTGTGACCATCAGAGGAGGAGTGGACAGATATGCAAATACAACGTTTGGAAACAGTATAAAGCATGGAATCTAATGGTGCTATTTTTATTTTAATTAAGATGTTTCTTTGTGTACAACTGCTATCCTAGAATTGTAAGCTCTCCACTAATCAGCCAGTAGGAAGAAAATATTAAAGAATGCCCCTTTAATAGGTCAAAATATTATTTGTAAAGGAAGTAGTTATCATTAATGGGAAGAGCATGGTAAGATTCATTGAGTGATATGTTCACCTTTTACTGAACATAGTAATGTAAAACCATAGATTTATCCCCCCCCCTCCTAATGCCTAGAAAAAGGTATAGTCTATATTACAAAGCTTTCCTGATTTGTTGAATTTTTGGTTTTCTTTTTAATATACTGCTAAAAGATGAATGTGCTGCCTGATGAACCTTCTTGTGCTCTTTCTAAATATACTAATTGCTATCTTCAAAAACTCGATTTGAGCCTTTGCAGTATCATCTTGTTCCTTTTTGTTTACAGTGAAACTAAGATCATCTAGAGAATATGTGTTAGCAACAACCCAAATATAGTGAAAAGTTGTACACCTCCATGGTGTACCTCCCCACAATTCAAAGGAGATAAACAGCTCCTTGAAAGTTTCCAGCAACATGCTACTAAAATACCGTATAACGTGAGAACCCTTGCTTACCACGAGTTGCTAGCAGCATTAAAAATCCTGATCATTGCCTACCATAAAAAAAGAGGTGATGTCATCACAGTATTCAAACATCTGTAGGCCAAACCTAGTTTAAGCCTTCTCCCTATGAACCCCTAGCAGAGTTTCAGGGGAAATGCCCAGAAATTTTCCAACTAAACTCAAACTGTAGAGAATGCTACCACTTTTACCTCAATGATATTTCTCCACTTTGAAACTCATTAAATAATCATACTGTTCAATCTCAAACCATGGAGTCATTCAAGCAAGATGTGGACAAGGATTGGGTGCAAAAGGAGTGGCATCTGTACTGGGATGCTCTTAGAGTCTTCAACCAAACTTCAAAGTCAACACTGGGATTTGTTCCTTAAGTAGTGATCCTTCTCTGGATACATAATCCAATTTACGATGATTAAAACATGATATTTGATGCAAAATCCATAAACAGAGTTGATATTTCACAGTTATCTATTCCAATTGCATAGATTTACAAATTAAATTGCAATCAGACACAATGTAGTTAACATTTGATTTCTTTACATTTTAAGTTTTTGTATGCATTTGTAGTAATTTTTGAATGTTGGAAATATTATGTGAATATATGTCTACTCATTTTAGGCTTTGATGCTTTACTATTTAGTAGAATACTCTTTACTTTTCTCTAAATCTTGCTTTTTCAATATACGTTTGAAAATCATTTGCTGTTGGTTTTTTAAGTCGAAAATTTGATATTTATCATTACTTAAGAACTAGTATATTGGATTACTGTATATCACACGAAATTTGACTGTGCCATCAGAATCCCCAATCAGGATTAGTTCTTTTTTGCAGAAATAAGGACTTAGCTAACTGTTGGACCAAGTCAGCATGCAATAATGCTGTCCAATTCTGCATGCTGAGCTCGACTGATTTTTGCTCCGAGTTAGTCTTCAACAATGACATGAAACTGGAGCTTGGACAGACTAAAAAAAGAAAAAAAGTTACTGAATAGAAGCCAAATTCAGATAGCCTCTGTTTTCAACTGAGTCCAGATTTATTAGCTTTGGCTTCGAGTTAGGACTTAGACCACTTTTGCACTGAATCCTGCAGTCATGCTACAAAATTTTGCAGTTTGGACCTTGCCTGTTTCGAATTGGTTCTGTCTGTAGCTGAGACTTACGTTATTTTGGTACCAAGCTGGTTTCGTTTTTAAACCAAGTTTTAGTGAGCCACTTTACACCAATGATACAAATCAATGATACACCTTTTCCTGACCACAGTCGTGGTTTAAACAAGGTATAACTTGCCTAAGGGACTAAGAATCAGAAAAAAAAAAAAAAATCTGTGTTCAGAAGCTAACTTTTGTCGAGGTGGACTAACTTGCAATATCACTTCCAAGAAAGGAGCAAAGAGCAAGCTCCAGTTTGCTTAGCAATGAAGTAACAATTAAATTTTAGTTGGTACATGTGGTGATTAAAAGGAACAAATAATATTTTGGTATAAAGACAACACCATCAGTTGATTTGTTTAATGTAGAAAGTGAGTTTGGAAGTGCTTTTAATGCCTGAGCTCAAGGTGCAACTGGATCAGTTGAAAATGTAAGAAATTGTTCTTCCAAAAATAGTCTTTTTAAAAGACATAGTTTAATTTTGAATAGTCTATTCAAAAGACAGAATAATAGACAATTATATATATATATATATATATATATATATATATATATATATATATATATATATATATATATATATATATAAACACTTAAACACCCGTTTGTTTAAGCTTCTTTTTGAGTCTAAAGAGGACCTCGAGTCTTCTATTCGCTTTCCGCCCATCATAGGGTACGAAAGACTCCCCATTAGTATATTTCAACGCTTGCCACCCCAGTGCTTTTTTTGCCAGTCATATGGTCATTTTGCGTCTGCGTGCTCAGGTACCCGAAAATGTTCCAGGTGTGATGAGGCTGGCCACTCCACAACCAAAGATAATCCTTGTACCAAGGCACTTAAGTGTGCTCTTTGCAATTCCTCCGACCACCCATGTTACAGTTTTAAATGTCCTGTCACTCAGTCTCTTCCAAAGAATTCCAATGCCTGAAGAAACCTTAAAAATTGTATTGTGGTTTATCAATGGGAAAGTTCTACCGAAACATCACCTACTGTCTGAACTTTGCTTGCGGTTTGACGTGGTGGGTCTTCAGGAACACTTCTTGTCAAGCGATAGTCGTCAACTGTTGGAGTTCACGTCTTCTCATAATCTGTTTTTCCACCATGCTAAGTCCACTCGCGGTAGGCCTTCGGGTGGTTTGGCCCTGATGATACGGAAAGAGCTACTTGGTAATCTAGTTGCTAAGTCTGACAGTTTCCTTGCGGTTAAAGTTTCGAATGTGGTCATATTCGTAGTTTATTTTCCTACTAATTACCCTAATGATATGTCTGAGAGGAAGTTCTCTCTCACATGTACATCTATTGCCAAGCTAGTGTCAAAATATGAAGATGAATGCCTAAGTTGTCTCCTGTTTGGTGACTTTAACTGTGAACAGTCTGACCCTGAAAGCAATAGATCTCAGATCTTGCTCCATGCTTGTCCAAGTCTCACCTATGTTGGAAATGATCGTGATTTTACGTACATCCATCAATCTGACTCCGTGTCTCAGTTGGACTATTTCTATTGTTCTTCTATGATTAAACCCACCTCTAATACTACGGTTCTTCTTGATTATTCCATATCTGACCACATGCCGATCTGTAATTCTTTTCAAATAAAGCCCTTGCCACAAACGTCACCCACAAATTCCCCACCTAAATGGTTGTTCAGCCTTAACTGGGAAGCTGCTAACATCGATTCCTACCAGAGTTCATGTGACTACATACTGTTGAAGATCCGAATTCCTTTCGAACTTCTCTGTTGTCCGAACATGACAGTAGACTTGGAAAAAACCATCCTACTAAAGATCTGCTGTTCTGAGATAATGCATGCTATTCATACTGCTGAGAAAACTGCAGTTCCTGTCCACAAAATTCGCCACGGCACAGAAGTGCGTAACTGGCAGAATAATCCTATTCTCCTGACCGCATGTGATTCAGCAAAATTCTGGCTACAATTATGGGCAGATTGTGGGAAGCCGCGCTCCAGAGTAGTCAACGCTGTTCGTATTTACACGAAACGTAAATTTTCCAAAGCCATCGCACAGCATAAGGCTAACGAAATTGCCCGTACCAGCGAGATTGTCAATAATTCGCCTCCTGCTTTATGACATCTTCGAGCCAAGAACAAATCTTCCAATGGCCCGCCCTGCATGCCAGAAAAAGACTGGTGCGACTACTTCAGAGACCAATTCTCAGCTCCTAATTTTTACCTAGATAACACCTTTTGCCAGGCCCTTGATAAGGAGCTTCAGTTTGCAGTTAAGGATATTAGTGTCCTGGTCACTCCGTCCTTGATGCGTTCCAAAATTGACAAGTTAAAAAAAAAGAAATCTAAGGGCATCAATGGTATATCTGGTACTCATTTAAGCTTTGCCAGCAATCTTCTCCTAGAGCACCTTTCTCTGCTATTTCAAATGATTTTCGTTACTGGCATCATTCCAGACAGCGTTGGTGTTGGATTGGTCCATCCTATTCTCAAAAAAGGTAAACCAGCTGACCAGTGCGCTTCATATCGTCCGATCACTGTTTCAACTACTTTTTGTAAGCTATTTGAATCCCTTATTTTTGATGAAATTGCGCTTCGATGCCCTACTCCGGACGACCAGTTCGGGTTCAAAAAGCACTCAGGACGGGAACACGTTCACAGCGTTCTTACAAATCTTCTTATTGATGCTGATAAAAATGGTGATCTTCTCGTCTTTGGAGCACTTGATATTAGTAGAGCCTTCGATTCTGGCATCCATGGGCATATCCTGCTCAAAGCCCTTCAGCGAGGTGTTTCCTCTTGCATCCTTTCCCCTCTTTACAGTATGTACAACAAGCTCTCGGCTGTCATCCTGATCCCCTCTCCGTCCGGCACTTTTCCTTCTAAAGAAATGCTGAGTGTCAAGAAAGGCGTACGTCAAGGTGGCAAAACTTCTCCATCACTGTTTAATAACGCTATTATCGAAGCACAGCAAGTAATAAAGCCGTCGTGCTTTTTCTGTGGGATTAATCTTTCGCTGCTGAACTTTGCTGATGACATTCTTCATGTTTCTCGTTCGATATCTTTATTTCAACAACATTATGACTTACTTGCAGCAGCATACAAGCAGATCGGACTTTCCTTCAACGAATCTAAAACAGAGCTTCGTTTTTTCAATGGTTCAAAAAATGAGCTTTCAATTAACCTCTCCGTTAAAATTGGCGACACTCTGATTAAGCCTTGTGAGTCCCTTACGTATCTTGGCCTTCCTATTTCTTCTACATTGAAGGACACACGCTCAGCACTGACAAACCACCTCTGTTCCCGTTTACGAGCGTCTTACGGATTACTTGTTGCCAATAAGTATCGTTTGAACCGTCCTCTCCTTGCCCGGCTATACAATGCTTTTACTACCCCCCATCTGCTTGCTCTGGTTCCCTTCTGGAAAATATTCACAGCTACCGAAAAGAAAGCCATTTGCAGCGCATTTTACAGATATGCTAAGTTTCTCCTGCGTCTCCCTTTGTGGCACAGCAATGGCGACATCTCCAGGAAATATAAGGTCACCAACCCTTCCATAGCCATAGAGAGAAGAATCTCCAAATTCAGTACCAATGTTTTAAGAGCCAACCACCCCTGGACTAGTGTTATTTACAATATTTGTAGTGGAAGTGTGTTCAAATTTTTTTGCTTTTTTTTCTTTTTCTTTTATATACTCCGTCTTTTCCGTTTTTGACTGGTAATAAATTAATAACACACACACACACACATATATATATATATATATATATATATATATATATATATATATATATATATATATATATATATATATAAATGTATAAAAATTTATAATATTTTGTTTACCTATTGTTGCTAAAGGGAGGGATATATTAACAGGATAAGCTTGTTTTTGGTTTTACTTGGTTGTTGTACATTTGCTGGTTTTTTTCTTTCATAGGCATGTATTTTGGGGGTGATACCTGACGCGGGGATGCCATGGATATTCTGTGGTAGCCACAACACTGTGCTGGGTAGAGAATTTAGAGTGGCGAAACCCTATATAGGCCAATGTATTCTCCTGATGAGCCCTTATGTTGGGTTTTGCCTCTGAATTATTTGTCTATAATATTTTTTCTATTGTTTGGTAAATGACGACTTATACTTATTGACGACATGACTGCCTGTCCATGGATTATTCTTTATGGTTGATTGTGTGTGGCTATGCTGTTTGACCTATGTGATTGTATGGATGAGTAGGGTTAAGGCCTCATTCAAGTGCTGGTCTATATTAATCACTAATTTAGGAAAACAGTCTTCCTTTTCTCCTTCTGTCTCTTTTTTTTTTTTTTTTTTTTTTTTTTTTTTGTGCTGTAGCATTGGTGATTTCTCTTTTCATTATATATATATATAATAAATTATTTTTTTTTTAAACTGATATATATATACATATATATATATATATATATATATATATATATATATATATATATATATATATATATATATATATATATACATATATATATATATATATATATATATATATATATATATATATATATATATATATATATATATATATATATATATATATATATATATATATATATATATATATATAATTAAAAAACAAGTTTTTTTTAACTGAAATATATATATATATATATATATATATATATATATATATATATATATATATATATATATATATATACATATATATATATATATATATATATATATATATATATGTAAAGGTCTATGTTGCATGAAACTATGGTAATCCATACTTTTCATTTGATTTGTGTTTTTTTCTCACTAAAAATTTTTGCTAAATTGAAGTTAAGACTCTTTTACTTTTTATTTATTTTCAGAGCAAAAAAGAAAAGAAAAACTTGAAGAAGTTGCAGTTGAATTGAAAAGAAGTAGAACTGATGAGGACAGCTTCATAAAGCCTAAAGATGGGTAAGTCATTATGTAGTAAAATCTCTTGGAATCCATATTTGCGCAATGGGTTTGGAAAGGAGCAAAATACCCTTCCATCGGTTGTCAAGGAACTTTTGGAGGTAAATAAGTAAATTATAAAAAAGAGGATATGTCTCAAAAAAAAAATAAAATCATGCTTGAAAGACTGGCTGGCTCAAGGAACAGGTGGCAGATTTTCATGCAGATTGAATATAGAAGCTGGTTTCATGATATGGTAACTGCTTAAATATGTATGGTAACTATGCTGAAAATTTGGGAGAAAACACAGTTTTAAATTTTATAGAGTACATTTTCTTAGTCGTATCTAAGTCGTATACAGTCGTATCTAATTAGGTTAGAAAGAATATTTCAATATTAATTGGATACCTCAGTGAAAAAATGGCTGAAATTTTTTTTATAGGTGGCTTAAAAAGTAAATACATATTACTTCTTTTTTTTTAGTATTTTAACTTTTGAAAAACCAAACAGCATAGACCCTAAATTTCTATGTGTTGCTTAGTTTTGGTTGTAATTGTAAATTAGTAAATTGAAATAATAGGTACAATTGGTCAAGAGCTTTTTTTTTAGTTTAAGTAAAGGTTGAGAAGATGGGAACACTAGACTGATATTCATCGATTGGAGTTTCTGATTGTAACTTTGATATCTATAAAACAAATTTGAAGGAATTTTGATATGTTACTCATGGACTTGTTATGAAAATTGATATACTGACATCATTAAATAATAATCAAAGTTTCCACTAGTAGAATGGTGTGGTTTTATTACAGATGAACCACCGCGTATCTGAACCCCCTGTAACTAAGCTCCGTGCGACTGAACCCCCGTGTAACTGAAGCCCAGTGCAACTGAACCCTTGTGCAACTGAACCTCATTTAGCTGAACCTTCATGCAACTCAGCCCCATTTAAGTGAACCCCTATGTAACTGAACCCCAATGCAATTGATCTCCTGTGCAACTGAACCCCATTTAACTAAACCCCTGCGCAACTGAACCACTATACTCAGTTTTTTAGTATTCTATAAATATAAGGCAATATTATTTGGTAAAACACAAGTTGGTGCTTTTTCAACCTTTTTGGAATGGTTTGTTTTTTAAAGGCATGATATAAATGCCTGTCAAGATGACACTTGAAAAATCTCTGTTTTGTTGTCCCAAGAACAAAGAAAATCAGACGTTACAAACCATTAAAGTCAGATTTATTTCTCTTCTTTTTATATCTGTCATGGTAATAGGGGTTCTCTTTGCCCTCTCACTGTCTACGGGTCTAGGCATTTACTCCCCCTCCGGAAAATGACCCTTGCCCCGCGGCTAGTTGGTTTCCAAATACTTTTGACTTTTAAAAAAAAGGACTAGAACTCTCAATTTCTGATCGAATGAGCCTCCTCTGAAGTTTTCACAACCATGAGGCGGAAGAAGGGATGAGGAAAGGGCATTCTCCCTACTTTACAGAATAAATTCTGTTAATTTTGGGTTTAATGTTACTCTTGAATTTCATAATAACAGCATAGACTTTGTCCCCCCCCAAAAAATTGACTCCCCAAACAATCGTAACTAGCCAAAATATTTTAAGGTCTATACAAATTTTACTGTCTTAGGTAAATTCCCTCCTGTTTTACAATTCCAAACTTTGTACATAATGACTTTAAACCTGTACAGTGGGGTTTAATGATCGTTTCGTGTTTACGGAAGTAGTAAGATGCCTAAAAGGGTGCATTTTAATACCAAAACATCCCATCTCATTGAGCATTCACGTTAATACATAATTAGTTCTAAGGATAAAAATAGGGGAGGGTAGAGGTAAAAATCGATAGATAATCCCTGGGATGTATCCATAACTTTTGTTTGGGAGGTTATTTTTTTTTGGGGGGGGGGGCTGGGGGGAGGGGACAAAACAACTTTAAAAAACATCAAAAATGTGAAATTTATAATTAATCCCCCTTGATTTCTGGGAATATTTCTGGTCTTTGTTGTTATTTTGAAATTAAAAAGTAACATTAAACCTTATAATGAGCAGAACTTATTTCGTATAAGAGGGTGACTGCCCCTTTCTCATCCCCACCTCCACCTCATGATCTTAGAAACTTTGGAGGATGCTCATTCAGTTAGAAATTGAGTTGTCCTTTTCTTATAAGTCAAAAGTAATTGGAAACCAACCAGCCGCGAGAGGAGGGGGTATTTTCCGGTGGGGTGTCTTCCTTGTGGGTTATTTCCCGGGAGGTAAACGCATAGACCCGTAGACAGTGGTAGGGTGAAGTGAACCCCTATTAACATAGATAAAAAGGAGAAACAAATCTGGCTTTAAATGTGTGTGACGTCCGATTTTCTTTGCTTTTGTGACAATAAACAGAGATTTTATATGAATCATCTTGGCAGGTATTATTATTATGGCTTTAAAAAAACAAAAAATTCCAACAAGGTTGAACAGTTAGAGATTCTAGCTTGTATTTTCTCCAATGATATTGCCTCGTACTTGTATAATACTGAAAAACTGAGTATGGTGTTCAGTTGCACATGCATTATGTTACACGGGGGTTCGGTTGCACGTGGATTCAGTTGCGTGACGATTCAGTTGCACGGGAGTTCAGTTGCACAAGGGTTCAGTTGCAGAGTTGTGCAAGCGTTCAGTTGCATGATGGTTCAGTTGCACGAGGTTTCAGGTGCACGGCGGTTCAGTTGCACATGGATTGCTTTGCATGGGGGTCCGTTTTCACAGTGGTTCAGTTACAGGGGTTCAGTTATATGGTGGTTCAGTTACATGCACCCTGAATGGTATGTGTGTAGTGTTGGTCAGCTATCAAAATCAAAATACTTAAAGTATTAATATGTTCAAATCGTATTGTTCTTAGTTTCAAATATAATTTTTTTTTATTTAATAGCTTCTTGTTTTATTTAAGAGCTTATTTGTTTAATAATTATTTTTGGTTAGGAAGCATTACAGAGCTGTCCTTGACGAGACCCCTACTTATACAGGAGGATTATCGAAAGAATACCAGGAGCGACTAGAAAAACGCCGAGAGCGAGATAGAGAAAAAGAGATTCGCGTAACAACTAAAGAAAGAAGAAAAAAAGAAAGAAGGGATTATGATAAGCATCGTGAGCGGCATGACAGGTCTGAACGAGAAGAAAAATATCGTGACCGGCATGACGATTTTTATAAAAGTGATAGAAGGGATGGAGAAAGACAAAGTGAAAGAGAAATGGTGTCTGGGCGGTACTGGAAAACTCCTAGGAGAGAAGATGAACCTTCAACTCCGAGATGGAAACTAAAAGGTAAGTATTTTTCTCATGCTTTGTTAATATAAAATCATTCTATAACTTGCCAGTATTTGGTGGGAAACGTGGATTAATGCATAAACAGAGCGATTATGGTTGTGTTTAAGTTATAGAATGGGATTCTGCAGTTCCCAATACGTTACTAAGTACCCTCTACGCTCTCTGCATAGGTGTAAATACATACTTCTATGGAGCGTCAGAATTTTCTTTTCAAAGACACTGATGCTCTCACTTCCATAGAAAAATCGGTAACTAAGGAAGGAAATAAAATTAGTAAGTGTGTTTTTAAAAATTTTTCAACATATGGAAGTTTCTAACACAGGGGAATTTTGTGTCACTAAAGTTTTTGAAATAAAATTGAATTCCATTGCCCCCCCCCCCCCTTTTTTAATTCGTCTGTTTTTCCCATCTTAAATATTGTCTATTTTGAATTTAAATATCTTCTAGTTTGGTTTTGGAATTCGTGGCATTTTTATTGCAAAATCAATGGGATATATAGGGAGAAAGCCAAGGGAAATATAATTTGGAAAGTTGCGAGAAGTTTGGTAGAAAACATAGAGTTGTTAAAAGTGTTGTGATGACACTTACATTTAAGCTTAACTACTGTTGCATATTTTTAGTCCTACTGCTTATGCTTCTATTTTGAATATATCCTATTTTAATTTTCGTACTTTCCACAGATCTTGAATACATGGGTATGCACTTACTAGGTGTATTTTTTTTTAAGAGATCAGGCACCTTCACCAGAAAAATCTTGTAAACTAAAGCCTCTTTCCTTTGAAAAGTTCCTTTATCTGTACTTTGTCGCATTTTTATGACAAGGTTAGATTTTATTGTGTAATGTGGTCAAGATATGGGTATATTTGACGATCATTTAAGCTCCTTCACCAAAATGTTATGAAGGGTAAAAAAAAAGAAAGTCTATTTGCTAAAGGTCTGATGGTTGAGCCTCTGTAAACATATCAATCAATCATTTAATTAATACTAAAACACTATTACAAAAGTAAAAATGTTATTCAGCCCAAGAAGCTTTGCTTGTTATGGGCCACACAACACAATAATAGAGCACTAAAGGACTATAAATAATACCCTAAATCAAACAATACATTTGAATAAGAATAAGCACTAGCATACAGTAAAAAAAACTGAAGGAGCACTGAAGGAGTAGTTAGCGATGAATGCGACATCGAAAATTACGTCCGAAAGTCCACATGAGTATGATGAAGGAGAACATACAAAATCTGTTTGAAAAACTCATTGAATTGATGAATTAGTGGGAGCTTTGAACCAGATATTTCAGAATAACTGATAAGTCGTCTACATACTTGAGTCTCTTTTTCAACCTGGAAAAGGCAAATTTTGGGAAGTTAGTATTAAATTTTGGGAAGTATAAAACTGGTAGCATTTTGACGAGTAGAGTATATAGCATTCCCTGCTCGTATGATAAATTTCACATCGGTGGAATGCATCAACAGTTTGCGGGCATTTTTATTGTGTACTGAAATTAAATAGATAATGGTATCAAATTTGAAAAACCTTCCGAAACTTTGACTTCAGCTCCAGCATAACCTGTTTTTCATCTTCCCGGCCATTTCCAATGATAAAGGTTTTACACAATGGGTTATGGAAGCAATAGAAATAAAGATACATGTTTTCGCGGATTTAGCAATTAATAGGGATGCTAGTAGTTTAAATATTGATTCTGTTTACGATATTATTTAAAAAAATTAACCATTATTTAAAAACAAAGTCTTCCAAAATTCTAAGGGATAAAACAAATAAAAACCAAAAAGACTGGCAGCATTAGATTCTAATCAATTAAGTCCATTTTAAAATTATAATCTTGTTTTTGCCAGTTGCTTTTGAGTGTCCATGGAAGTAGCTGGTTGATTGTATATGTAATTATTATTTGTATATATATATATATATATATATATATATATATATATATATATATATATATATATATATATATATATATATATAATATATATATATATATATATATATATATATATATATATATATAAATATATATATATATATATATATATATATATATATATATATATATATATATATATATATATATATATATACTAGCTGTTGGGGTGGCGCTTCGCGCCACCCCAACACCTAGTTGGTGGGGGCGCTTCGCGCCCCCCCCAAGCCCCCCCGCGCGCGTAAGTCGTTACGCGCCATAATAGTTACGCGCCATTGTAGTTGTGTCCCTATGTCCCACCTGTGAATATAGATATATATATATATATGGTTTTAACTACGTAAAACTTGCGAATATACAACATTCTTTGCTGTCCCATTGTCTTTGCATATAAATAGATTGTCAGGTTATCCCCCTGTTTCCCCCGGTGTCCCCGTTGTAGTTGTGTCCCTGTGTCCCGGTCGTCATTTATATTCCCTGTGTCCCGGGTCCCGGTCATCATTTGTATCCCGGTGTCCCGGTCTGTATATACATTCGTTTTTTAGTTTTGTTTTTCTCCTTTATTTTTTTCCTTTTTTTTTCTTTTTTAGCTTATTTAGATTTTTAGATTTTTTAGTTTTTTTTATTAGTTTTTAGTTTTTATTTCTTTTTAGTTTTTTTGTCCCGGTCGTCATTTATATCCCCCTGTTTCCCCCGGTGTCCCCGTTGTAGTTGTGTCCCTGTGTCCCGGTCGTTATTTATGTTCCCTGTGTCCCGGTCGTCATTTGTATCCCGGTGTCCCGGTCTGTATATACATTCGTTTTTTAGTTTTGTTTTTCTCCTTTATTTTTTTCCTTTTTTTTTCTTTTTTAGCTTATTTAGATTTTTAGATTTTTTAGTTTTTTTTATTAGTTTTTAGTTTTTATTTCTTTTTAGTTTTTTTGTCCCGGTCGTCATTTATATCCCCCTGTTTCCCCCGGTGTCCCCGTTGTAGTTGTGTCCCTGTGTCCCGGTCGTTATTTATGTTCCCTGTGTCCCGGTCGTCATTTGTATCCCGGTGTACCGGTCTGTATATACATTCGTTTTTTAGTTTTGTTTTTCTCCTTTATTTTTTTCCTTTTTTTTTCTTTTTTAGTTTATTTAGATTTTTAGATTTTTTAGTTTTTTTATTAGTTTTTAGTTTTTTTTTCTTTTTAGTTTTTTTGTAGTTTTTACCTTCTTTTTAGTTTTGTTAATTTTTTTTTTTACTTGTGTCCTGGTCGTCATTTATACTCCCTGTGTCCCGGTGCTTTGTTGATTGCTAATCGAACATTCCTTTTGTCCTGGTCGCTTTCTCTTTGAGTGTCGTCATTTATTTTTTTCTTTTTTAGTTCTTTTAGTTTTTACCTTTTTTAGTTTTTTTTTAGTTTTTAGTTTTTTTAGTTTTTTACCTTTTTTTAGTTTTTTTAGTTTTTTAGCTTTTTTAACATTCCTTTTGTCCTGGTCGCTTTCTCTTTGAGTGTCGTCATTTATTAGTTTTTTCCTTTTTTTTAGTTTTTTATTGGTTTTTACCTTTATTTTAGCTTATTTTTCAGTTTTTTCCTTTTTTTAGTTTTTTTTTATTTTTTATTTTTTTAGTTTTTTACCTTTTTTTAGTTTTTTTAGTTTTTTTAGTTTTTTAGCTTTTTTACTTTTTTTATTAGTTTTTAGTTTTTTTTTGTAGTTTTTGCCTTTTTTTAGTTTTTTCAGTTTTTTTTTAGTTTTTTATTGGTTTTTACCTTTATAGTTTTTTTAGTTTTTTAGCTTTTTTATTTTTTTTATTAGTTTTTAGTTTTTTTTGTAGTTTTTGCCTTTTTTTAGTTTTTTCAGTTTTGACGTCACCTAATCCAGTTTTTTCAGGTGACGTCACCTGACACATCCATCCATCCATCCACAGACAGACAACTTATTTTTATATATATAGATATATATATATATATATATATGTATATATATATATATATATATATATATATATATATTAGCTAATATCCATTTTTATTTATATTCTTTTAGTCTTAGATTCTAGTTGTTGATTTTTTTAACGCTGAAGTTACCTTGCTGTATACGGGCGAAATATTCATTTGATAATTTTTCTCTTCTTTTTCTTCATCCTGGCCATAGATCCGTTGGTTGTTCCCAGATTTATTTATTTTTTGTTTTGTCATGGTTTCCCAGTTCGGCTTTAGATCTGGGTCAAGGGAACTAGAGACCTGCAAAGCGAACTCACGATTTATAAATGTTTTTGCCATTTTGGGAAGGTGCGGAGGTATTGAAATTGGTTGGAGCTGCACATGAGGCTTGGTGCCTTTACTTTAGGAAATACACTAACGTAGGCTCTCCAGATCCTAGAGAAAATTGACTGTCATAAGTACTGATTAATGTCAAATTATTAATATCGTCCTTTAATTGATTATCTTCTTTTAATAGATAACTAAAGAGCAGTAATTAATTAAAACGAAAAAAAATTACTATACAGTAGCAAGGGTCTGTGACCCCTTTAGCCCTCCCCCCCAATCTCAGATTGTGATTAGATGTAATTCTGTATTTCCTTTTTGAATGTGATGTTTTAAGTAAAAAGCAAATTATTTCCTTTTCCAATGTATTTTTTTCAAGGGGGGGGGGTGAGAGCAGATTTAAATCCCTACTACTACATACAGCTCATCGCCACACCAAGGAACTTGAGAGCAAAACGACTGTGCCCACTCCTCGACCACAGTCTTTTCAAAATTTTACTGTTTATTTCTTCCCATGAAGCTCCTATGAATCATTTCTTAGGACCAGTTTCCGCCCCATTGGAGGACACACTGCTATTTGCAGGGCTCCAGATAGCGATTTTCGTTAACCGATCGTGAGTCACCCACAAAACGTGTCTCGTCATTTTAAGCTTTCTTTCATTAAAGCTGCAGAAATGTATGGAACGCGTATGCTATATCTTCCTCAATATTTAGCTGCATCCACGTTTGTGAGCCACTCTTGATCAATACCTTGGGCTCTAGTATCCTAATCATATGCTGACGGCTCCTCATACTATTCTGCCCAATTTTTTTTTCAACTGCAATAAAACTCCCTGCGATTTGGCAGTTTTACGTCCACGTCTCCCCTGCATTCACCGTCCTTACTAATAATACTTTATGCCTAGTTAAGTGGAGCCAACCTCTCGGTCTACGTTCTTGTTACCCAAAATCACCTTTTTATCCTCATCTGACCCTAGTTTGAGTGACTTAGTCTTCTTAACATTAATTTAAACTTAGCGTCGCACCTCGAACTCACAATACCTCTTAAAATCCATTCACTCCACTAGCATTTTACTTAAGAATAGCCAAATTATTTGTATAATACAAGTGTGGGGGAGTTGTAGTTTGCCAATTGAAATCATGTTCCTTCTTTGCTTTTGCTGTGTTCCATAAAAGACTATCAAAATAATTCGCGATAATGGGAGTCAGACAGAACCCTGCTCAAGTCCTGACTCAACACCGAACCAACCAGTAACCTTGCTTCTTACTTAACAACACAATCCTGATTAAATCTTCATTCCACACCAAAGTAACTATTAACTTTTATTCTTCCTTAATTGTGTTAATATTATTGTCATAACAGAAATCACTTTAATTTTTTATCTGACATATAGTGAAGTATAGGACCTTTAATAAAGCTTTTCTATTAAATGAATCAAATGCCTGTTCATATTCTGTAAAACCAAGAACTTAAGGGGTCTGATGATTCAAACACCCTCAGTTGTCGATCTGAACGACACAACTTGATCAATACTTCCTCTTCCCTTATTAATATTGCCCTGCTTTTCTTTAAAACTTTATCTACAGCACAACAAGTTTATCTACTTTAATATCTATTTTTTACAGTATAGTAAACTTTATCTATAGCATACTATTCTTAAAACTACCTTTTGGCGAAATGTCAATCATATCAAGCAATTTGTCTCCATCAAAAGCACAAGTTAAATTACCTATAGATACTATACTCATCTTACCACGTTTTTTGTATGGCTTCAATTAAATTTTTCCTTGATCCCCCCTGATAAAATCCAGTATTTTTTTTTTTTTTTATTTCACCTTAAATATGCTACTATTTCTGAGTTAGGAAAATATATACATACAAAAAAACTGGCTCCTTGGCCTGTAAAAAACACTTCGCAAGCTAATATCTCTTGCCTCGCTCAGGTGGCCACATGAGCATTTCGTTCCTAAGAACGGCCATGCGATTTGGAAGCGGGTTCTTGTGACTACCCGCTTTGCAGGCTGTGGCTCTTTTTCCAGTCGAGCAATAATTTGGACTGGTATATTTTACTAAGGGCAGTCTACTTTGTAGTTGGCAGCCCGTAAAAACAAAAACAATGTCAACTTATTGTTATATCTACTCACAGGTTATAATTTGCAGTTCTTAATCAAGCCTTCTCGTAACGATTAAGTTGTATAAGTTGGTCTGATCGCTAGGGGGAGGGATGAATTGGATGGTTGTAAATTTACTCGTAGGTTGAATGGGGTTTAGAATTTTTCTAACTTATAATGACCACTATTTTGAAATAAATATGCATCCAGCAAAAAAAAAATAAAATCCTCTTGTGACTTTTTAATAGGAATTTTGTTCTTTTTTGAAAGAAGATATAGAAAAATCAAAGTAAGGGTCCTACGACGTGGTGATTTGCTTGTTGTTTAACCTATACATAATTCAAGGGGGGGTGAGATGTCCCAATTTTGTGAATCAAGTAGAATGCTTTGTGAAAATTTCTGTTTGCCCCTATATCTGACCTTGGTGAAGGTTGAATATATGGAATCAGTGTAACAATTAAATTATAAAATGATTACATTCCTCCCCAACTCCGAAAAAAAATATTTAATTGGAGTCAGGCATCACTCTTTACCATATACTGGTACTACATTCCGCAAATAAGAAGAGGATAATCGAAATAACTTTCATCTAAGCTACGTTTCCCCAAACTAATATTTAAAATTGGATTTGGGCTAATAGGCTCGCCCAGGTTTGATTCTGAGTTCTAATTTCGGGCCATAAACTTAAGAAGAGTATTTATAAGCCATAGTTCTTTTACGTTCGGGAGATGTCAATGGGATCCTGGCTTCCTTCTTTGTACTGGTATGATAGAGATGAAATATCAATTTCGCTGATATATTGAACGTTGTAACTGGAGGAAGCGGTGTAAAAGTGAAGAATAAAACTAAGAAGAGTAGAGAGTAGGAAGAAACAAACTGTCAACCAATGTGTATCCACAGCTAAAATATGCAGCTCTTCAACTAAACTGCGTCCATAAACCTTCACTACATCAACTCATCCATCAACTACGCTACATAAATCATAAAATGATATAATATATTATATGGCGTATTAATAGAGCTTTGGGAAGAAATTAGAGTGTATTATATTAGTTTTTCTCTTTCTTAGCATTTAAGCCTACTATTGTCTCAGACGTACTATGGATGAAAAACGTGGACTTCTGAAAACTCTGTAGTGTTTTACATTTGGATTTTAGATTTTTTATATTTTACTAAGTTTTAAATAAAAAACGTTACACCATTATTGAACTTTTTGATGGCTTTTAGTAATTGCTTTCATATCAATTTAACAGAATAAGGTTTTCCGTTTCTCTCCACTAGTCTTTATAGAAGCTAAATAGTCAGATTCATCTATCCCTTCCCGTAACGACCGTCATTATCTGAAATTGAATCCTATCTCCTGCTCTCTTTTGAGTCATTTCATTATGTTAGATTGTAAAAAGAACTACCGTTTTTTGATTAGCTTTTGATTTTTCGCTTATTTGTTCAAGACACTCCTGGGCGTTCTGGATGGGACGATGAAGATACACCTGGGAAATATTCTTCTTGGGACTTGGCAACCCCTTATGGATCTTCGCGAAGACATGATTGGTCATCTAGAGATAGATCTTCGAGGTAAGTTTCAAGGTTTATATGAATCAGTTAAAGTCGCTTTCTAGTATTCTTTCAGTTTGTAGTATTTTCTCTAGTATGCTTTACATTCTAACTAATAGCAAAAAAAAAAAAACGAATAAAACAAGGAGACCCCAACCCCCGAGGTTTTTACAAATACCCTTCTCTTCAAAAAAAGTGGAATGAGAATGCTTTTTTTTTGGTATTCTTGACGATTCTTCGGCAAAATTAATAAATTTAAGGATTTTTTCATTGTGTAGTTTCTATTTTTCATTTACCTAAGCTGGTTTTATTTCCTTGTTTACTTTCATTTCCTTTAGATTCTAAGGTTGAAATCTGTTTCGTTCATAATTGTTTGTCGTAGCCATAGCCGAGAAAAGAATTTCCCATAAACTCTTTGTGTTTGCTAAGCATACTGTAGCCGGAACGTCCCATGTAGATTCTCCCTTACTTTCATAGCTCAGTCCGCCGTAAAGTCAACCTCGACCCATAGTAACTTACATTTAAAAAGATAATTTTGAAAGCAAACATTTTTAGCGAGGAAGATTTGCCAATTAATATTGATTTGGAAATAATAGTTTTAATTTGGATTGACCTGAATAGTAATTTGTAATTAAAAAAAAAGTTTTCGTTGATTCCAAAAAATAGTTTGAAACCTCTCAAACATGTAATCAAAGCGAAATAAAAGGTATGTCATTGGAATTTCCTTCGTCGAAAGCCTTTAATTGGAGGTTTCACCCCTCCGCCTTGAAAAAATAACTTAGTATTTTGCATGTCTTCCTTTTTTTCACTGGGTCATTGTGCAGAATGGATGGTCGTGGAGAGACGAATAGGGCCTTACGTAAAATCTCATCTCAATTGTCACTTACTTTTTAGAATTGGCATTGATCACGCTACGTTTGAGCGCCATATGGAATCGAAAGTCCTGTGAATTCAAACCATGTAAAAACCATCCTAAAATGCTTTCTTTTTCTCCTTGAAAAAAAAAAAAAAATCCTAAATGGCTTTGTGTTTTTGCTCTACAAGAATCGTATTCTGTTATTACTTTTCAATAAAGTAGTAGTCACAGTCTTAGGATTTTTTTTTTTTTTGAAGTTGCAGATGTGTTCTTTACTTTTATCACAAAAATATTTTTTTTGCTTGTCAAAACAGGTCGTGGTCACGAACTGTACGTAAAGGAACGACTCGGGCCAATAGTAACCGAAACCCAGAAAAATGGAATTTTGATATCAATTGATACATAAAAAGAATTGGCTTTTTATGCCGATTCTAAAAACATAAAATTCTATCAGCTTCATGCTACGTATCAAAAGCAGTTAGCCTGAGAAAATTTGCCTGATTTCTGAAAAATGACCAAAGCATCCACGAAAATGCAAACAATTTTTAACGAAAGTCACACCATTAGATTCAGCATATCAGATAATCCTGCCGTAGAGGTTTAAGCTCATGTCCATAAAAATGTGAAATTTTGCAGTTTTTCCCTGTAGAAAGGTCACAGATTTTTTTTTAGTCTTGATTTTATCGAACCGTCTGTCTTAGAAGATCGGGAGAGGGCTCATTTGAACGGAACTTAAAAGTTCCTTTGTCTTGTTTCTGACCAAAAAGTTTGAGCCACGGCAAAGTAGTGCTTCTTCCATTTTGTGACATTAGACTACGATTTTGCTGCAACTTGGACCAAGTTGCTATTGATTTAAAATTCTGAGATGGCAAAACGATTTAAAAGTATTCCAAGTGCTACTTGGAATTTTGTTTTCAGCGATTTTAAACGGTAATATTTCTCTTTTCCTATTTAAATAAAATATTATAATGCATTTAAAAATGTGTGTGCGATGTAGTTAAATATCAGCGAACCCTTCTGTAAAGGTTGCGATGGAATTAACCGCTTAGAAAGTTAAAAGTCTCATCACATTTCTATCCATGTGACCAATAATACCCCTCTCCATTCACCCAAAATTCTGCAGTAAAAATACTATAAAGGATTTATTCAATACAACTACTGTTCGTTAAGATTTTGACTAAATATTCAAATATTGTCGCAAATTTTAATTATAATCCAACATTTTAATTTTTTGCTGTAAGACTGAAAAAGCGGTACGCTACCAATTAATTTATAATTGTTGATATATACAATTTAACAGGGAAATTTTTGACGCTTTTGGTGTACTACCGATTGATTTTGTCTCTTTTTTTTATGATAAATTATTATTACCACAACTACTACTGAAAGAAGAAGAATAAATCGAGAGTTTATAGGTCCGGCCATCATATCTTGGTTAGGCCTGGACATGATTTGAAAAACGATCAGATATTTTATATAAAAAAAGTTTTCATCTGAAAGTAAAGAGCAACATTAAAATTAAAACGAACAGAAATTATTGCATATATGAGGGGGCTGCCTTCTCCTCAAATCTTTTCTCTCTCTGCTCTAAAGTTTAATTTTTGTCCAAATTCTTAAAGAACAACTGTTGACGCACAAGGGCAGTTTAATTGTAAAAGGGAGCTTTTTTATAGCGCTAAAAACTTGGAGCAAGGAGCTAAGGAGGGGAAGCCTCCTTAATATTGGGAATGATTTTTGTTTGTTGTAGGTTTTAATGTTGCTCCTTACTTTCAGTTGATTTTTTTTATATATATAATCACAAATAGAGTACAAATTTAATTGTACTGGGCACCATCCTTTCAATTTCAGGAATATGACAAAGAATTGAAGATTCTTCCTTGATTTATGATCAATGTTTTGAATGTACGAATAATTTAAATCTGAATGTTAAACTCTTGATTTAAATACCATGTTAAAAATACTGTTTACAAATACTATTTTGTGGAACTCTGAATTTCTTCTTATGAGATTAAAAAGTAGTTTTGCTGAAAAATTATGTAGTCTCTTACAGCAGCTTTACTTTCAAGAAAACTGTTAGCAATACATATTTTAGAACGAAGCATGGCAACAAGAAAAGTCTATCAACACCTTTACCCACTCCCACCTTCAAAGCAAACAAATGGGTGAAAGAAAGACGACGTATAGGAGTAACACCTGCTGACAAAGAAGGAAAAGAAGAAGGATGGGAGGAGGAACAGGATAGGTAAGCAACTAACTAATTTGGGTTTTCAAATGTTAAAGTTTCTAGCGTACGTTAAAGTTTCCAGCGGACGTTTAAGACACTCATACGGACAATCCAGATCCTTGGAGAATATAAACTGATCTTGAAAATTGTTTTTGTATAAATATGAATTTTTGTTGCTTTTTTTGAGGGTTTTAAACAAACTGAATTGATGATAAAGTGGTAGACTAAGTTACTAAGAGGTAATTAAATTTTAGGCAAGTCAAACTTGTTTACTACCTGTTTACTACCATCAACTACATAATTTCAGAATACATGTTTGATATCCTTCACCTTAGATCCAGTAGCGATCTTATTTATTTATTATTTATTGACATCCGTCATTCACATAGCATGATCAGATGGAGTGAAGGAAAAAAGAACAGAAGAAAAGAAAAACAAACAAGCAAAAAAAGATGCACAAGGAACCAATTACTGCACTAACTGTTAATAGCAACGACAGCCAACTATAAAATAAAACATGAATTAAATTTAAATATTACTGCACCAAATATAGTCAAGACACAGACATACAAAAATACTATTGTATTAAAACGGGGCACCTATCATTCTGTGAAGAATTAAGTTTTCAGTTACGCTTCGCGGCAATTTAGAAACTGCAAGATCAGGATCAGCGAGTTTAAATTTTGTAATCATTGAAGAATTCCGATGACAAGGTGGTAACCAAAGCAAATAATTGGCGAACCGAAAGAAAATGGACCAGATTTTCAGACAATCAGTTCTTGTAAACATCTTCCAGAACGGAGCAATATATACGCTGGGAGGGAGGGCTACAGCAATGAAAAGGCTTGCTAATAGTAGGGGTTGAATTGAAATTTGGCCGCACTAATCGATGAATAAGAATAAGATATACGTCGTACAGGATAGTCTAAGAGCAGGGATCAGGTGTGGCGTAGGGAAGAACCAATATAAGACCTAGCTAAACGCGGTGGCCAATGGCTCTAACAGTGGCTTCGCTATTTTTCTCTTATGTCAATCCTATATCTTTTGATTGGATTATATTGCTTGGTTTATTTCTGAAAATTTTTTCGTATACTTCCTCCGTAACTGCATTTCCGCTCAACCGGACAACCTTGATCCCGTAACTACAGTATATTGTCTGCCATCAGTTGTTAGCAGGTGAAGCGCGGGTTGTATTTTTAACAGTCTTGATCTAGTAGATTTTTTCTTTTTGTAGTAGGATCTACGATGCCAATGGTAGCTTCATAAGATTATGCTATCTTTTGATATATTCGTTTCTTTCTGTATGAAAGATTGAAGTTTTAGTTATAAGAGTTTAATGATGTCCTTCGTCAGGTCATTACCATCGGCCTGAGACTTTCCACAGTATTTTCTGATTAAGACCAAGTTGGATCACGGTCTTTCGGATAAATTTTTGATAACTTCCAGTCGATGTGTTTTTTTGTTAATAGAGTTAATGCGTGCCGTTAGCAGTATTCAAGTTTGAATTTTCCGTTGCGTGGTTACTTTTGCTATTTTAACTCTCGTGTGATCTTTTAACTAATCTTTTAAGTTGTCCAATAGTAATGAGCTTAGGAGTCTTATTAAGTTGCTCACCTAGATTGTTCTTTAGTTAGGTAAGCATTAAAAAATAAATCTTTAAGTGGAAGTTCAACTATAAATTTTAATTGTCATTGTGGTTTTGACAACAAAATCTGTTGGATGTTCACTTTTTTTTACCTTTATTAAATCTAGAAAAGCTTCATTCATATGATAAATATAAGTATTTACAATAATTTCAGCATATATTTTTAAAGTAAATATTTTGTCTAACAGATCCATTGTTCATGAGTCAACAAATATGTAAGAAACTAAAGTGACACTCAGGGTTCGGTGAAAAAAGCGATGTTGACATAAAACGTATGTGGGGACGGAATCTTGCAGAAACCTACTCATTAAACCCCCTAGGTGATTTAAGGAATCCATGGCGTGTGCACCTGGCGTAAAAGGCTGGCAATTTGTTCCTGGAACGCACAAAAAGAACATATTCAGGAAAAAGAGATACTAAGCTACTAACAATTTCACAACATTTAGTTAAAGTCCCATCCATTTTATGGGTGGTTTTGGGGCCACTCCTTTCAAAATTTGATCGATCAGTGCTCGATATGCTGTTCTGTCACGTGAAATTCTGGGTAGTAGTTGGGTGATACGTTGCTGATCAAATTGTCAATCCACCTCTTGTCAAGTCTTCCCCGTTGTTGACGCCCTTCAACAGTGTTGTCGAATTTCACAAAGCGGTACAAAAAAGAAAGAAATATATACACAATGAAAATTATACGAACTAATAAAGTAGTGAGAAGTTTAATTGATAGTAATGAAATATATCCATGAGAAATATATAAATACAAATTGATAATGTTGTCTGTGTCTTGTTTGTGTGCTCTTTTATTTTTATTAATCTTTTTTCAAGGCTCGTTTCTATGTTGCTCATTTAAACTGGCTATAAAATTATTAATGTACGGAGGTCAAATCAATTTTATATATTAACCCCTCTCCCACCCCAATTTTGTCGGCCGGCGAGACAAAAAAAAGAAGGAAAAACAGCTAATTTTGATACACTGATTTTGTAGAATTCCGTTTTTCTTCTAGGGCACATACTGAAATTTGACCTTACTGAGAAAAACACCATGACAAGTGAAGCGTTTCGAATATTAAATCCTAAATAAGTACTCCAAACATTTGGCTAAACTTTTGTTGGAACTTTTTTTTTATGACGCTCCATGCCCAATTGCTTTTGTCTTAAATTCATCTCATACCTCTGTATTTTTCGTAAAACATGGAGTATCTCGGCTTTTTTAAAGTTTTTTGATTCTCTCTAAATTTTTCTTTAGTCTTTCATTTTTGTTAAACCATTCTTTTTTATTTGTGCAGTTTTTATCACTTAGTTTATTTCTCTTTTTTTTATATTTTTGTTATCTTTTTACACCTTTATTCACTATGACTAGGATCTATTGATCATCTATACGACCTTTGACTTTACTGCTTCTGCTAGAGATATTTTATATGAAATTGGTTTTTCGTTTAAGAAGGTCTTATTTTTCATGACTTGGGAATACTTATTTTTCATTTTCCTAAACGGATTATGCCTCCAATTCTATGAATATTTGAAGAAAATTTTCTCTTGACTTTATTAAGGAACATCTGAAGCAAGAACTGTTAGAGACGATTTACTATAATCCGCTTACTTTTAAATCAGGATTATGGATTGTGTGTTTAGACTATCTAGGTTGTTTGTTTGGAAGGATTAAATATATTTATAATTAATATAATTTAAAATAACATTTATATAATAAATTTTATTATATAAATATTTTATTATATTACATAATTTTATTATATTAAATTTTATATATTCAAATTTTAAATTAATTTTTTATTTATTATATTATTATTGTATAATTTTATTATATTTATATTATATAATATTTATATAATAGTATTTAAATATATTTATAATAAAGGACATGTGCGTCTCTTCCTATCTGTTTATTTGTCCTTCCATCTATGTATTCAGTCGGGAGATCTTAAACTACGATTGCCTATGGCCCGTGCGAGAAGAGGGAAGTCAGGCTAAAACATGAAGATTTAATAAATAGAGATTATTTGCCTTCTTAAAGATTACTATCTTCATTTAAAGGTTGGATAGAGACTGGTACTACCAGGATGAAGGTTATGACGAAACCCACAATCCTTTTGCGGGAGTCACCGACGAATACACACAGAAGAAAGAAGCTCAACTGGAACAGAGAAAGAAAAAGCGCATGTCTGAAAAGCAAAAGCAAATACAAAAGGTAATGTGCACTTTACAATTTTTATATCACAAGCTTGTTATAATACATTAGATTGATTTCATGGATTGCTTATGTTCCCTCGTGTCTAACCAAGTGTATAGTGGCAATGTTTTGTGGAAGTTAAAAGTTTTGTGGTCTTAAGTTTTGTAAAGTAAGGAGAGTTTTGTAAAGTAAGGAGAGTTTTGTAAATGTTGTTGTAATGTAAATGTTGATTATATAAATTGCTTTGATTATTGAATTAATTTAAATTCACATCAATTTACATTAGTTACATAGAGTAACTGTTAAGTAAAATCTTTAATGCAAAATCTTTTTAAGGCAGTCATACAACACAGTAAAAAGTCCTTCCATGAAATAGAGCTATAGGGTAAAAAACACTTATTTATCATAACTTTAAGAAAAGAAATGGTATATTTCTTGTATTTTCATAAAGATGTACTAAATTCATAGAATTTTTTTTTCATTATATAAATTTTGTATACCTTTAACTCCTCTGTAAATAAAAGAAAATCCTAGGCAACATAAATGCAATATAACAGGTGTACACTGTCATTTTTGGGAGGGACAGGGTTTGTGTAGCAACGAATTGTTCTTGGTGGAGGTAAGAGATAGGAATTAGAAAAAAAAGAAAATATTTTTTTTTGTACTTTTTCACTGTTTTTCATGAGGGAGCTATCTTGAATAAAGATTATCAGTAGTATTAGATGAGAGGAGGAGATTGGGAAAGAAAATATGCCACTCTTTTCTGATTTTTATTGTGAGCTGTTCAGGACCAATCCTTGATTGGGGGAAGTGCAAATTGTCTTTTATAATTTTGTGTTACCGTCACCTATTTGTGTGACGAAGTTCTTATCCGACTCTTATATTGTAAAACGTTTGGGATGCGTAAGAGTAAGTGCCACAGGCATTATAAAGCGCATAATTGCTCCATTTACCAACAAGTAGCTAAGACTCAAACTTTATCTGTGGTAGTTTTCATTTTTTTGTAGATGAAAATGGAGACACAGCTGGCATTAAAATTTCTGGTTATGACTGACCGGTACTTCGCTGTGAGTGCTTTTGAACCGAAGGAGTTGTGGCTCTGCCGGTAGCTATTGATGTTCTAGCTCCATGCTTAAAAGATTTATCTATGAAATGTTCAGCTATATAAAAGTTTCCTTTGGAAGATGTTTGGGATTTGCATCAAACTGTGTGAGCATTATGTCTGGTAATTACGATTGACAGGCTGCTAAGATTAGAGAAAACGCCCCGTGGCTCTTATTTCGGTTTTTTGTGCCTCTCTTTTACATTGCGCTCGACTCCAGCTTGTCAACAGCTTCTACAGCTATGTCTCCAATATTGCTCAGCAGCCAACTTTTCATTCCACTTTTGAAATTTTTCTAAAGTCTCTGCCCCCACCCCCTCCCAAGAAAATCTCACCAGTTTATGTTCTGCAGAACCTTTACCATAGTACTATTCTTTCTCAGTGGCGTTTAGCTTCGATGTTTGATGTAAACAGTTTGAATTTCTTTGTTTAAACCGTAGCTTTTCTTATGCTAGTCTCTCCTCGCTATTAATATTAGTTAGTATTACTTTTGGATTTGTGTAACGTTTAGATTATGTGTAATTAGCTTTCGTTTTACTTCCAAATTCTTGAGAACCTTGAATCTTTCTTGCTTAGGTAGCCGGAAATATTAGATTTTTGACGTATCTTGTATGTCTAAAATAAGATTTTTTGGTGAAACTAATACTAACCAGGAATAAAGAGAGAGAACGAGAAACCATGTTTGTCCTTGAAAAATTTATGCCAGATCGTATATTTTTTTTTCTATTTACCGCGACTAAGAAGTTTTGAAGTTGGTATGAACTACTTTTTTAAGTGTCCTTTTGTTCCTTGCTGACTTCAGTACCGTTGGGGAGTATCTGGCAATCTTTTGTTGGGCCTGACCGATATGGATTTTTGGGGTCCGATAGCGATATATTGCTATCGTACCGGTACGATACCGATATAATTTGTTGATAAATTTCCTTCCAGGAAAAAACCCTGCCTAAAGTTTAAACCCTTTGCTCTCTGCTCATATTCATATTCACATGTTTCTCCCTGGTCTATTACTCACCTAAGAGCAGCCTCAATACTTCAATGTGGATTCCACTGCTGAAATGCAGGAGCCAGATTGTGAATAAGTCAATGGTTGCGCTGAAAAATATTGAAAAAAAAAGTCAAGACTTTTCTTTTTTTCTTGATCAAGCGTAGTATAAAAAAAAATCTTACGAGTAGTTTAGTTTACTAAATCTGTTGAGTGAAAAAAAAACTACCTCAAAGGATAGAAGAATATATAAATAATTGATTATTAATTAATTAAATTAATATAAAGATCTGCTTTTGACATTTTTTTTATTTCAGACGCTACACTCTAGCGTTGGCTGTAGTAAAGAGCCTTAAGACCTCAATGTAGTATTTATTGTGTATTTTTTCTTCTCAGAACTACTTCTTATGGAAGGTTTAGTCTTAGAAACTTCGGCGGGGCTCATTCGATCGAAAGTTGAAGGTTCCAGTGCCCTTTTTAAGAGTCAAAAGTGGTTGGGGGGCAACCAGCCCCGCTTCCACGCCCCTTTTAGTTGCTGTCCTCCCAAAAACCTCCGATCAAATTTTAAGATAGCCAGTTTGTTCACTATAGTCTAAAGATCAAACAACTATGCATTTGGGGATGACGCGCCTCCACTGTCCCTAGGATAAGCGCAGTTATTAAAGTTGCCATTATTTACATATAGGTTTTTTCATTGGAAAAGGGAGGCTTGCGTCTCCAAAAAGGCTTAAGCTATTAAGGTAAAGCTCTTAAGAAATGTTGTGGGGGATGTTGAACAAAATGAAAACAAACTGTGTGGATTGTGGATGCTGGTATCTGCACTACATCAGGAACACCTGAGGGTATTAAGTTGAAACTTTCAAGTCATTGGTAGGTAGGGTCTATTCAGGTCTTTCAGGTATGGAGGGGGATCTTAAAGGTGTCAGGGAGCAACAAGATCCCCTCATCACTTTTAGATGTCCCCCTCTCGACACTTATTAAAGTTTTGAGATAACCATTTTGTCCAAAGCTGTCAGGATGTCCACTGTTTACGTATAGGATTTATTATTGGGGAAGGGGAAATGTTAAATCCTTGGTGTATTATCCTAAAAGGCTAAGAGTATTACGCTGAAACTTAAGGGAATGTTGAGGGGGACATTGAATGAATCAATCACTAAATACATCCATGTTATCAAAAAGATGTATCTGCAATATCTTAGGAATGGCTAAGGGTATAAGCTTGAAACCTTTAGGGCTACTACTACTGCAACTGCAGCTAAGTCTACCTGCGACTGCTAATACAGCTACTTACGACTGCAGCTACCTCCAACTATGACTACTTGTGATTGCAACTGTTTGTGATTGTGACTACTCGTGACTCTGACTACTTGCGACTTGAGATTGCGACTGACTACTTGACACTGCGGGTTTAACTACTTACGAGTGTTGCCAAGTGTGACTTTGACTCGGACTACTTGTGCCTGAGACTATTTAGAACTGCAACTAAGACTGATTGTGATTGTGACTGTGACCACTTGCGACTCTGATCACGTGTGACTGAGGCTATTTGCAGCTACGACTGCTTTTGACTGTGACTGGGGCTACGACCATATGTGGCTGCGCCTGTGACTATTTGTGACTGGGACTCTGTCTACGTGCGACTGTGACCACTTGTGACTGCGACTACTCGTGACTTGAACTGCAACTACGACTAATTGCCACTGCGACTACTTCTGTGTCTACAGCTACTTTGGACTGCGAATAAGAATGATTGTGACTGTGACCATTGGCAACTGCAACCATTTATGACTACAATTACTTGCGACCACTACTACTGCTGTGACTATTGCGACCGTATCTGCTACTGCTGCTACAAGTACCACTACTACTATTTCTGAACTATATCAAAAGAGTTTAAGTGCATCCATGTTGTCAAAAGGGTTCATCTCTAACGTCCAAGGATCGACTAGAATTATTAAGTCGAAAATTTTTGGAAAAATTCAAGGGGATGTTGAACTAAATCAAAAGACACTAGGTGCATCCAGTTTGTCAAAATGGCGTACTTGGCCGTGTCTATATTGATCTCAGGGGCAGCTATGGGCACCAAGTTGAAACTTCCAGAGAATGTTGGTGGGGATATTGAGCTTTAAAAAACCATGTCAATTCTGGTTGTAAAGACACTAGGTACATCCATGTTGTCAAAAGGCTGTATCTATATTCATCCTTAGAACAGTTTTGGATATTAAGGTGAAACTTTTATGGAGTGCTTCTACTTGTGACTTCAACTGCAATTCCTCGCAATGGCCACCACGACTACTTATCACTTCGACTACCTCTGATTGTGTCTGCGATCACTTTAGTCTGTGAATGCGACTACTTGCGACTGTGACTGTGACTATTTGCGACTACTCCTTGTACTATTCCGATTCCGACTACGACTACGACTGCAAATACTACTACTATTAACACTACTGCTACAACTACTATACTGAATTAAATCAAAAGAGTTTAAGTGCATCTACGTTGTTAAAAGGGTTTATCTGCAGTATCTCAGGACTGGTTGAGATTATTAAGTTGAAAATTTAACGAATATTGACAGCGATGCTTAACTAAATTAAACGTGTGAAACGAAGAAGAAAAAATGAAAAATAAAATCAAATGGCCGAAAAACGAGGGTAGTTTTCAGCCAGTGGAGCAGTATGAAGTGAAAATAAGGAGATATTTTCACAATGACCTCCGTTGAATCGCCTTCACGACTCCGCCGTTTTCACGGAGCCGCCTTCTGACAGCTCCGCTGCCAGTCGTCAGAAGACGACTTGGCGGAGATCCTTGTCGAAATATCTGCTTATTTTCACTTAATATTCTTTTACTGGCTGACAACTACCCTCTTTTTTTCGGCTATCTGATTTTATTTTTCAGTTATTATTTTTTTCCTCTTTTTTAATACGTCTTGTATAGTCAGTATGGTCTTAGAATATGCTTATGTATTAACTAAATCAAAAGAGACTAGATGCATAGGGGTTGTCAAAGTGGTGTACGTATCTGCATTGATCTCAGTAGCACCTACAGGTATTGAGTTGAAACTTTCAGGGAATCTTAAGGGAAATGCTGAACTTAAAGCCACCATGTGCATTCTGGTTGTCAAAAGGGCTCATCTGCAATATCATAGGAACGGCTAAGATTGTTAAGTTGAAACTTTCATGAAATGTCGATTGGGATGTTGAACTAAATAAAAAAATAACACAACTTGCATCCAGGTTGTCAAAATGGAATATCAGTAATATCTCAGGAACAATTAAAGGTATTAAGGCGGAGTTTTCAGAGAATATCGTGGGGCATATTGAGCTTAACCTAAAGACACTCTGTGCATAACTGTTGTCAAAAGAGCTTATCTGCAATATCTCACGAACGGCTAATTAAAAGATACTAAGTTGATCTACGATGTCAAAATGATGTGTGCAATATCTCAGGAATGGCAAGGATATTAATTCTAAGTTTTTTTGGGATTCTGAGGTGGAGGATGAAATGATCATGATTTTTTTTGCATCTAGGCCGTCAAAATGGCGTATGTGAAAATTTCTGGAAAACGACCTGGGTGTTGAATTTGACTTTTCTGACAATGTTGGGAGGGATGTTGAATTATAATTGAAAGACGTTTTGTGTATCCAGGTTGTCAGAATTTGATCTTTTCCACACATCATTAAGCAAAAGTTTACGTCAAAGTCACAAATAAAAGTATTTGGAGACTCAGGAAAAAAGAGCTGTATTACAGTTTTTGCGCATAAAGAAATACTACATTTCCTTTTATTATCTAGAAAATCCTGTTGAACCAAACTGTTAATTCAAGAACAACTCCAAACCTTGATTTCAGGTTGAACGAAATTTACGCAATAATTGTATTCAACACAACCAAATACAAAGTTCAGATCACCTGATGCAACTAAAAAATTTAAATGAGAATCTAATATTTTGATTCTTAAATCCTGAAAAAACTCCCGAGAAATACTCTGAATATTAACAAGTAATAAAACAAGTAATAAAACTTCCGCAATAAAAAACGAACACAAATAAATTAAAAAAATCTTTTAAATGAAGTTTTTCAAAGAAAAGTTATGAGTTGTGTTAAAAACTCACCAAAAAACTGAAAATGACCAGAAACTGTCACCAAAGAGTAACTTTAAGCCAAAAAATTAACCCAAGAAATTAAAATGAATAACCACATCAAAGGTAAAAGACAAGAGATTTTGATATAAATGAATTAATAAATCATAAAAAGAGTGATATAAATGAATAAATAAATCACAAAAAGAGTGAAAATCAAAATTAATACTCAAGTTAAACTTAAAACGAACAGAAATAAATTTAAACAGGTGCCGGGATGCTACTCCCCTCCCTCCTAATTGTAAACCTTCTGAAGTTTATTGTATCATATGCGCTTTACAGGAAAAAATAAGTATTTTAAACCTTCTTATGATTATAAGATTCAAAAATAAAATCATTGTTTGTTAATATCATACTAATATCATTGTATGTTTAATATTCAGCTTATTTTCAATAGTTCTTTCAGTCATCTAGGTTGATATAGTTATTTTATTTTTTATTTTCCGTCTATGTTTTTAAAAATTAAAGTATATTGTTTAATTTAAGTTTGGCTTTCAATAAAATGCAAATGACAGAATAGACTTTAAAAGGTTTACGGTTAGAGGGGAGAGGGGGCAGTATCCAAGCATTTGTTTCCAGTAATTTCTAAGTAAGTTCGTTTTTAATTAAAGTTATTGTAGGACTTCATTTCTGTTCGTCTTAAGGTTCAATTTGACTCTTTACCTTTCTTAGAAAAATTTTTTTTTACGGAAAGTTTTTAAATTAATTACGATCAAAGTACATACGTTTTCATTCTTGAGGAATTTTAAACTTTTTTTTCAAGACAACAATATTTCTTCAGCTACAAAAAAATGAAATAAAAGCAAATCAATGTTCATCCACCGATGCAACTGGAAGGAAATTGTACGTCTGTCTAACTTTTTTACGTTTAATTTTGTCATTTAAGGATAATGAACTCTGGGAACGAAACAGAATGCTTACAAGTGGTGTTGTGACGAAGATAGATGTTGATGAAGATTTTGCTGAAGAAAATGAAGCCCGTGTTCATTTGTTGGTACACAACATAGTTCCACCGTTTCTTGATGGAAGAATTGTCTTCACTAAGCAGCCAGAACCCGTTATCCCAGTAAAAGTAAGTACTATAAACTTCCATAATAATATTTTATTTTTTTGTATCTCACTTGGATTTACAGGAATTAGGGACTTCTTTTTGGCAGGTCTGGGCCCTAATGCGCAAGACCCTATTATAAGGAGTATAGACTTCCCAGGCTAAGGATTATAGTTCTTAAAATTCAGTAAAAATTTTTCCAAAAACTATTAAAGAAATCTTCATGTAAAAAAAGAAGCCCTGAAATCTGAAAATAAAAGAAAAATGAGGTTGTACTTTTACCCGTAATTGAAATCAGACCCTAGAGCTAAGACATAATAACCTTCGGTTATGTAGCCTAGGTGAAGAGTTTTAATTTGATGTATCTTCTAGACTCACTTTGATAATTTGAAAAATATTTCCCGAACTACATATTAAGGGTGCTATGAACCCAGATGAATTTTATTCTCTACATACTTTTATCCAAAATATTATTAGGCAAAAGTTAAAGGTCCAATAACAAAAAAAAACTAATTTAACAAAGAAGCTAATTTTCATTTAAATTCATTTGAAATATTTAAGGGGTTGATTGATGAAAATGAAGCACGAATAAATGTGGTTAGGAAATAGGTGAAAGTGGGAATCGCAACAGCTAAAGAAAAATGCATTGAGCAAACGACAGCGAGAACCACAATGAATTGTAGAAGAAATTTTGAACAATAATCTGTGAATGAAAGCTGAAAAAGACGTATTTGTTATCTATAACGCCTTAAGAAGTTAAATGAGATTATATAAGAATCTAAGCTTCTAAAGCACAAGGTGTGGAAAAAAACTTTCTAAGGTAAAGATGAACAAAATGGACAATTAAATCTACGGTTGGAAAATAAGGAACAGCGATAATGGCCACAAAAATGATCTAAATAGGTCAGAACCTTAAGAAAAAATTCATATTTTTCACAGGGTGGCTGTACCTATGGCGAACCTATGGTGAAGTAACGACATCAAGAGGAAGCTCAAATTGTCTGTGATTAGAAGACAAGTGACCTTGAGAATCCATATATAGAAGCCTGCCAAGTGCTGGGGGCCGGTGGCGAAGCCGCCGACTTCCCGGTACTAAATATATATATATATATATATATATATATATATATATATATATATATATATGAATATGAATATATATATGTATTGAATAGTTTGTATAACGTATATGTATTTATACAAATGAGTTAGACAGATAATTTATAGAAAAAGAAGAAAGAAAAGGGATGTAGGAAGAACGAAAGAGAAAAGATAGAATACACTCGTGGAAA
Source organism: Artemia franciscana (assembly GCF_032884065.1). Taxonomy (NCBI): domain Eukaryota; kingdom Metazoa; phylum Arthropoda; class Branchiopoda; order Anostraca; family Artemiidae; genus Artemia; species Artemia franciscana. The sequence continues at coordinate 21,655,002 of NC_088875.1, forward strand.
ATAAAACCGAAGCAACTTTCAACGCGGGTAAGAGGGAGGTGGCATGACAGAAAGGAATTAAAATTCGTTTGTCGATGATTTTAATTGCAAAAAGGTATAACAAAGTTAATGACAAGTTAAATGACTAGAGATAATAGGAATGGTAAGTCTAGGGTTGACTGACTGTAAAGGCTTGGGAAAATGGACGCTGTATGAATATTAGTAGATGTGGCTTCGCAAAACGGAGGCGAATGCTATATGTTCTGTTTTTGTGTGTAGTAAGGCATACAGCCTTAAAGAAGATAGAATTATGAACTTAACTTTCTTTGTATATAGTTAAAAAAAAAAGAGTGCCCCTGAATAAACTCGAATCTATTTCTATTATTTTTTGGGAAATGAGTTGCCCTATCGAAAAGTGGATTTAAACAACAGCATGACGAAGGAATGCTATACGCGGAGAGAGTGTAGTCTAGGGCACTTGAATATTATGGAAAGTTATAGCGAAAAAAGCTATAAATTGGCTTGTATAGACATATTTAAAACATATATGTCCTTCTTGAGATCTTCATTAATAGGAACACCGAGGATTTCAAACACAAATTTTGTCCCATAACCTAAAAAGTGTAAGAACAAATTAAAAAAATTACCATAATAAAAATAGTTCTTGACTTCTATTTAGGAGACCTAAAATTCAAACATTTTTTCATAATTAACCTAATATGGCTTGTCCCACAGGTATATTCAACTACAATGAATAATTTCAGAGACAATATATTACTACAAAATATTTACAAAATATTTTACAGAGTAAAACATTTTACTACGGCAGTGAAAAAAAAAGGTTTGAAATCTGGATATTTTGAGTTGACTTCCGAGGGGGAGATCCTTTTTGCCGCATTAAGTAAACACGAGAATCATTCAGAAAAAAAACAGTAAAAAAAGAAAATCCTCCCCCCCCGAAAAAGCTACAAATTTATGCCAACATATTTAGGTTCAGATATTTCATCCCTCTCAGTTATTTCAAAAGACTTGACATTGTGTTGTCAGTCAATTTTCTAAAAAGACACACAAGGAAAAGAAAACTCTTGTAAAAAAAGGACCTTGACAATCCATGGTTTCTTCCTAAAGCGCTATATTTTCTGTCTCCGAGTCAAGAATCTTTCAAATAAGATAGCTTGTAAGTAGCTTTCTAGGCTCTAAATCATTTTCGAATAGATAAGTATACATATAAAAAAAAGTATCGCTCCCTTAAGGCCCCAATTTTACTGATGATAACTTTATTCTGTGTAATATAAAAGATTCCATCTTTTTCAAGGTTATAAGTTTCACAAAGAACTCCTTATGTGACCAGATATTATAGAAAAAGCACTGCAATGTACGAGCTGGTAAATCAGCTATGGTCAGAACCTATTTTAACAATAGGCTAAAAACCCTGATTGAAATCAGATTTCATCAATTACGTTCAGCTTGTCTGTCAGAACCGCCCATAGGGACAGTGGCGTAGTGGGCTAAAATTTCTGTACCAGTAAGCATCTGAATATAATATTTTCAAACAGTTCGTGGTAACGAAAAGGAGCGACCCGGCTCAGTAGTAACCAAAACTCTAAAAAATTGAACTTTGATATCAATAGCTACATCAAAAGAATCGCATTTTAATGCTGATTTTAAATATATAAGTTTCATCAAGTTTAGTCTTACCCATCAAAAGTTACGAGCCTGAGAAAATTTGCCTCATTTAAGAAAATGGGGGGAAACACCCCCTAAAAGTCATAGAATCTTAACGAAAATCACACCATCAGATTCAGCGTATCAGAGAACCCTACTGTAGAAGTTTCAAGCTCCTATCTACAAAAATGTGGAATTTTGTATTTTTTGCCAGAAGACAAATCACGGGTGCGTGTTTATTTGTTTGTTTGTTTTTTTTTCTTTTTCCCAGGGGTCATCGTATCGACCAAGTGGTCCTAGAATGTCGCGAGAGGGCTCATTCTAACGGAAATGAAAAGTTCTAGTGCCCTTTTTAAGTGACCAAAAAATTGGAGGGCATCTAGGCCCCCTCCCACGCTCTTTTTTTCCCAAAGTCAACGGATCAAAATTTTGAGATAGCCATTTTGTTCAGCATAGTCGAAAACCGTAATAACTATGTATTTGGGGATGATTTACTCCCCCACAATCTCTGGGGGTGGGGCTGCAAGTTACAAACTTTGACCAGTGTTTACATATAGTAATGGTTATTGGGAAGTGTACAGACGTTTTCAGGGGGACTTTATTTTGTTTAGGGGGGTGGGGCTGAGGGGAGGGGGCTATGTTGGAGGATCTTTCCTAGGAGGAATATGTCATGGGGGAAGAAAAATTCAAGGAAAAGGGCGCATGATTTTCTAGCATTACTATAAGAAAACAATGAAAAATAAACATGAAAACGTTTTTTCAAATGAAAGGAAGGAGTAGCATTGAAACTTAAAACGAACAGAGATTATTACGCATATGAGGGGTTCTAAAAATACTTTAGCATAAAGAGCGAGGTATTTAGGAGGAGATAAATACCTCGCTCTTTTTGCTAAAGTATTTTTAGTAATTTCAACTATTTATTCTACGGCCTTACTGATTCAGGGGTCATTCTTAAACAATTGGGACACAAGTTAAGATTTAGTGTAAAGAGCGAGGTATTAACGAGGATACAAACCCCCTTGTGTACATAATAAAAATATAAGATTATGAAAGTTTGTTACGTAAGTTGCTAATTTATAAGTTACGTATATTTTTTACTAATAAAAACGTTCGTTAAAAATTAAAAGTTCTAGTTGCCTTTTTAAGCAACCGAAAAATTGGAGGGCAACTAGGCCTCATTCTCCACCCCTTATTTCTTAAAATCGTCTGATCAAAATTAAGAGAAAGCCATTTAGCCAAAAAAAAATTAATATACAAATTTCATTTTAATAATTTATGTGCGGAGAGCCAAAACCAAATATGCAGTAATTCAAAAACGTTCAGAAATTAAATAAAAAAAAACTAATTTTTTTAGCTGAAAGTAAGGAGTGACATTAAAACTTAAAACGAACAGAAATTACTCCGTATATAAAATAGGTTGTCCCCTCCGCAATCCCTCGCTCTTTACGCTAAAGTTTGACTCTTTGCCACAATTCTACTTTTTAAAACAATTAAAAGCTTTATCGTAAAGAGCGAGGGATTGCGGAGGGGACAACCTATTTTATATACGGAGTAATTTCTGTTCGATTTAAGTTTTAATGTCGCTCCTTACTTTCAGCTAAAAAAATTAGTTTTTTTATTTAATTATAGTACAAGGAGAAACATTTGATTGCCACAAGGTATTGAATGCATATAATATGAATTTAGCGTTTAATATACTATAAGGAGGCTAAAGGTTTAATTCGAATTGAATAAATAAAATTGAAAAAATTAAATTCATTTTATAATAAATAAAATTGAATAAATAAAATTTGAATAGCGTTATATGTAATTTTCATTTCAATGCTTTAATAACTGGACAAGATAATATTTTTGATATAATTCGCTTTCCGTGAAGTGCCAATGACGCAGTAGGCTTTATATTTTTAAAGTTAGGAAAGGAGGCAGTAGCTAAATTCATGTTTGTAGTGGAACTAAATTTGTCGCGAACGGTCTTGGGAAGAAATAAGGTGAAACTAAATATTTGATATATAATAATATCAACTGCTGAAAAGCCCATCAGTTCAAAATTTCATTTTACTGTAATTTCATTTTTTATTTTCAATGTTGTAATAAGTATGTAAGAAAGTATTTGTAATAAAGTGCCATTTTCACTTAAGTGCCAATGACGCAGTAGGTTTTAGACTTTTACGGTTAGGGAAGGAGGCATTATCCATACTCTTTTTTGAATTGATTTTTGCTCGTTTCAATCTTGATTCGCGTGTTTAATTAAAGCCTTTTTCGTTTTAAGGTTTATTTATTGATTTATATTAGTACATGTTGTATGTTTATTTGCTATGATTGTCTATTTAGTTTCTGTTCGTTTTGGGTTTCATTTATGCTGCAATAGTAAAATATTTGTGTTCGTTTAAGCTTGATTTGCATATTCAGTGTGAGCTGTACTCATTATAAGATTTATTTATTCATTTAAATTAATACAGCAAAAGACTAAAAACAAAAGCAATACGAAACTGGAAGAATGGAACAACAAGAAAAATGCAAGAAGAGATAAGAAAATTAGAAACAACATTTAAAAAAAGTAAAACTAAAGCAATCGAACCCCCCCCCCCACACACAAAAAAGGAAACCAAATGTGTTTAAGCTACTCCAACGAAATTCAAGGTAATAAAAGTCCAGCCTAATAGAGGTTAGATTTTTAGCTGATTTTAGTTTTAATGACGAACAATTCTGGATTTTCGCCTTCTCTTCTTCACACTAATCACGATTCCTTTTTTATTATTGTTAGACGTTTCTGTTCTTTTCTGGTTTTTATCGGCATTGAACATGCCTCGTTTGATGCGTATTTTTTATTAAAAAGTATTACCGTTCTTTTATTTTATCTTTGCTTGTCCTTTTTCGGTGGCCGGCGTTAACCCCCCTGCAGAAAATACCTCCCGCGGAAAGTACCCCCAGAAAATAGCTCTCCATTGATCCCCTGGAAAATTCCCCCCTCCTACCGCAAAGGACTAGAACCGTGATCCATTGAGCACACTCTGAAGTTTCTGCGACCTTGATTTGTAGGTTTAGATGAGGAAGGGACAATCCTCTTCCTCTATGGAATAAATTCTGCTTATTTTGGGGTTTAGTGTTATTCTTTACTTTCATAAAAATAGCGTAGACCAGAAATATTCCCGGAAATAGTAAGGGAGTAGATATCAGTTTCGCACTTTTGATGCGTTTTTAAAGTGTTTTTTTGCCCCCCTCCCCCCTAAGAAACCTTTGCTGGAAAACACCCTTTTGCTGCCTTTTTGCTGGGAAGCTTTTCCACTGACAAGGGCATTACCGGTATGATTTAAAAGCAATCAGAAATTAAAGTCTTTTTCAAATGAAAATGCGCTAAGAAAATTTTTTCACCCAGATCATCTGCAAGAAATTTTATGGGTGTGATTTTCAGCTAGAATGGAATTGTCTTGAGAAGCCTTTCCCCTTGGAAAGGGGAAGGGCGTTTTTACATGAAAGCAACTTTCCACGGTGAATTTTTTCCATGGCTGAAGGAATTTTTCACGTAGGGGGAGCCGGATTTCTCGGTGTTATTAAAAGGTATCAAAAATGAATTATAAAAAGGTTTCTTCAACTGAAAGTAAGGAGCAACACCAAAACCTAAACGGACAGAAATAACTATTTATATAAATTGGGTTCCCCCCTCCTCAAGACCTGGCTCTTTGCGCTAAAGTTCTGACTTTTTGTCCCAATTCCTTAAGAAAGACTCCTGAAACACAATGGCCGTTTAATAAGAAGAATGAGCTTTTTTTTTCAATTTGCAATCACCTGTTATGAAAGAGTGTCGGTGGATGGAGAGTGGGAAAAGAGGATGGTGCCTGAAACTACTTTGAGGGAGCCAGATTTTCTGGCATGATCTGATTAACAAACAGAAATTAAAATAAAAAAAGAATATTTTTTTCAACTTAGAATACAGAACAACATTGAAAAAGTAGCCTGTCATTAAAGTAACGTCTCTATTGCTTTGACAAAGCTTTTTATTCTAATGAAACGGCCCTAATGTTTATGGAGTCTTTATCAAGCAATTGGGAAAAAAGTCAAACTTTAGCGTAAAGAGAGAGGGGTTTAAGAGGGGGAAGCCCCCTCATAGGTTGACAAATTTCGTTTATTTTAAGTTTTAATGTATGTCCTTACTTTTAGAATAAAAACTTTTTTTTTCTATTTAATTTCATAAAAGGGTTACTCTATTCAAATAAACGACACATCATTAACACAGGATTCTGATTAACGGACAATTCCTCTGAGCATGGTCTGTTTTGGTGGGCGTTTTCAGGCTGAAAAATCTCTTCCTAGCTAATTTATCTAGTATGGGTTTCCTCCCTGTAGTAGCATAATATTTGTAGGCATGGATATATAATGAGCAGAAGGTAATAGGCTTGAGACTGTCTGTGCAGGATTTCGACTCTTGTTGATAGAAGAGCATCGCCAAGTGCTGAAACACTTGTTTTGACAATGAATAGGCCCAGCATTGCACAAAGCCTCCCTTCATACTGGAGGCCCCAGAGACTTCTTGCTGTCCGGTTCTAAGCCGACTCAAGCGCTTCAGCATAGACTTGAGAAGATTTCTTGATCCCCGTCCTGCATCGGTATCCGGGACCATTGCTTTTCCTGAGGCCAAAATAATTTCAATGATTTAAAGAACATGAAAATTGGAATTTGGAATGTTCTGACGTTGAAAAATAACTACGTATCGACATTTTGACGGACGAATTGAGACGATTCAAACTGGACTTATTAGGAGTTTCAGAAACCCATGTCCCAGGGATAGGAAGCATGACATTAGGTGATATAGAATTTGTTTACACAGGCAGGAAGGGTAAGGTACAAAGACAGGTATTAGGGCTCATGATGAATAAGGAAGCTATTAAGTCTTGTTTAGGCTGGGAAGGTATTAATAATGTAAATACTAATCACTCATTTTATGACTGAAAACTTCAGGATATCAGCTATAGTCGTATAACTGTAGAGCCGTAGAGCCTGTAGAGCCGACTGACGGAAATACCAGTGACTCAGAAGCAAATAGACAGGATCCCAGATAGAAATATGTTTTTTTTTTATTAGATTTTAACGCCCAGGTCGGCAGAAATAGGGATATAGGCTATCCTAGCCTAAGTAAATTTGATGTTGGAAAAGAAAACAGCAGTGGCTACAGACTGTTGTAATTTTGTAGGTATAATAATCTAGTTATAACCAATTCGGTGTTTGGTTATAAAATTGCCCATCAGTTAACATACTATTCACGTGATGGTAATACAGCAAACTTTATCGATTAAATTATTGTAAACCGAGGATTGACAGGATTAATACAAGATACTGGAGTATTTAGGAGTGCTGTTATTGATATTAAAAGTAAAGATCACCATCTGGTAGTGTCTTGGATTAATTTAAATTTGAAATTTCAGAAGAGTTTTTACCTCCCAGGAAGTTACAATGTTAGTAGACTCCAGGATGAGAATTTTAGAGAAACGTTGAGAACAGTTGAATGCTAAACTGGAGGGTTTAAAATTTGACAAAAGATGGATGGAATTATTTTAGGAAAACAATTTGTGAAGTTGCTAATGGTGTCTTAGGGAAGAAAGTGGGGACCGCAGCTAGGAATGTTAGTGAAAAGGCTTTATGTTTTATAGTGAGAAGGGGCTTGTACAAGAATTATCTGAGTGATAGATGATAGGACAACAAAAGGAATGTAACGAAAGTGGAGGAAGCATCAAAATATGAAGTAAGGAGGTGTGAAGTGGATACCATGAATAAAATTACTGAGGATCTGGAAGAACAGCTATATGACATATTAGTAAAATTGTTTACTGGCGTGTTAATAAATTGAGAAAGGCTAGTCAATCTGGACCTGTCCCAGTTAAAGGTGAGAACGGCGCCACAATTAGTGATAAGGAAAGAGTTAAAGAGAGATGGGCGGAACATTTTTAGAATGTGCTAAACCGAGATAGAGTTGCAGGAATAGGTATAGAAGAAAATGAAAAAGTTTATGATACCTTAGATGCGAAGGAAGATTTTTTAGTAAGGAAGAATTAGCTACAGTACTAAAAGGATTAAAAAATAACAAGGACCCAAGTGCTGATAGTGTGGTAAATGTAATTCTTAAATATGAGGGCTCTGAGGTGAGAAATAAGTCACTGAAGATTATGAATATGATTTTAGAAAAAGGGGAAGTACCTAGTGATTTTAGGAAAATTTTAATTAAACTACTTTATGAAAAAGGTGATCATCGAAGCATTAGTCTGATCTCTTTAGGTGGCAAATTGCTCTGTAATAAGATACTTTTTGACTGAGAGATGCAGCAAACAAAGTTGTAAGAGAAGAACAGTGCGGTTTTAGAAAGTGTAGAGGATGCGTCGACCAAATTTTCACTCTTAGGTTAATAATTGAGAAGTGCTTGAGTTACCGAACACCTCTAGTCCTCAGTTTTATAGATTATGAACAGGCGTTCGATTCTGTTGATAGAAGGGATTTAGTAAAGGTTTTATCCTTGTATCGCTTCCCCCTTTATATGGATCATTTTGATGCATTTGTCTTAAGAAGCACAGGGAAGGCAATGGAAGACTATGCAATCAAATGGGGGGGGGGAATCTCCTGGAGTTAGATTATGCTGATGATTTAAGTACCCTAGATCTAAATATGGGCAAAATGAATGAACTTTTAGAGGTTTTGCGAGTTCAGGGTGCTAGAGTAGGTTTGAAACAAATATTAAGAAGACTAAGTCATTAAGGCTAGGAATAAGTGAAGATAATGCGGTGACGTTGAGTGACGAAAAGATTGATCAGATGGACAGCTTCACTTACCTTGGTAGCATTATCAGTAAAGACGGTGGGAGCAGTGAAGATGTTAAAAGTAGAATAGCCAATGCTCAGGTTTTTTCACAGTTAAAAAAAATTGTAAGAATAGGAAGATAATTCTCCAAACCAAGATTAGAATATTGGAAGCTACAGTAATGACAGTGGCCATATATGGCTCGGAAGCATGGGTGCTCCGAAAAGCGGATGAAGATTTGCTAGATTTTTTCCAGAGAGATTGCCTACGGATTGTTCTGGGTATCCGGCTGACTGATCGTATTTCAAACAGTAGGCTGTACAAAAAGTGTGGTTCAATCCCGATTTCTAGGGCAATAATAAGAGAAAGGTTGAGATGGATAAGGCACGTTCTGCGGATGAAGGATGGTAGATTGCCAAAGATTTTCCCTTTTGGCCAACCGTCTAGGGCTAAACGGAAAACAGGTCGTCTGTGGTTGGGCTGGGAGGATGTCATAAACAAAGATTTAAAGGAAATTGGAGCTTGGAGCTTTCCGGGAGTGTGTACAGAGGGGGGCTTTGAATAGATTGGGATGGAGGAGGATTGTGCGTAGCTGTATTGGCCTCAGGCGGTTTGGTGCTGTGGTGAGTTGTTCGTAGTAGTAGCATTGAATATTATAAATATTTTAATAGCAAATACTAAATTATTGAAAACATCCCTGCCGGCCCAGAAGTATTACGGTTTCTGCCTGTTTTTCATGTGGAGATGTTCCGGGGGCTATTTTGCACGTGTTTTGATTTCTTGGAAATAATTTTCACGGAATGGGGTATCTCTGGAGTGATCGTGAAACTGATTAGAGAATAAAGTCGTATTCAAATGAAAGAATGCTAAGGAAAATTTTCCGACTGAATCCTCCGCAGGGATTTTCACAGCGAGGGGGGATTCTCAGTGAGGATGGAACTGTCTGGAAGGAATTCGCCGGGGGAAGATTTACATTACATTTTATGGCATTTCATCGAAGGATATTTCTGGGAGGAAGAGGATTGCCCCTTCATATATGAAGGGAGTCTCCCTCCTTACCTTGCTCTTTACGCTAAAGTTTGATAGTTTTTCCCAATTTTTTAAGAGCACTTGCTGAAACACGGGGACTTTTTAATTAGAACAGGAAGCTTTTTTTAAAAGTACTAAGAGCTCTAGCGTAAAGAGTGATGTAAAGAGAAGAGGGCAACCCTTCACATAAGGAATAAATCTTCAAAAATTAGTTTGCAGATTTCGTTTTGACTTTTTGTGTATACGGTGAGCCAAATTCGAACCTTTATTAGTCCAGAAATTAAATGAAAAAAACAATTTTTTTAATTCAAAGTAAGGAGTAAAATCAAAACTTAAAACGAACAGAAATTGTTCCGTATATGAAAAGGGATTGTCCCCTCCTCAATGCCGCGCTTTTTACGCTAAAGTTTATATTGTTTTGTAAAGTAGAGTTGGGACAAAGAGTCAAACTTTAGTGTAAAGAGCGAGGTATTGAGGATGGAACAGCTCCTTTCATATACGAAATAAATTCTGTGTGTTTTTAGTGTCGTTCCTTACTTTTAGTTAAAAACTTGTTTGTTTTTTTTCATTTAATTCGAAAAAGCAAAGCCTATTGCCTATTGTTTATACACAACATTCGTTATTGGGAAGTAAACATACATTTTTCGGTAGGCGAATTTTCTCTGGTGGAATTTTCAGTGGTGGGATGTGGGGGATGCCCCTTTAAATGCTTTGCTGTTTATGCTAAAGTATGTCTTTGTATCCCAGTCCCTCACGAACAGAAAGTGAAACACAAGGTTAGTTAAATTAGAATAAGATGGCTGTTTGAACATTCTAAATGATGTTAGCGTGAAGAGCGAGGTATTGTGGAGAGGATGATCTCCCCCTATCGTAATAATTTCTGTTTGTTTAATTTTTTAATTTTTGATCCTTACTTTCAGTTGAAAAAAAAACTGCTTTTTTTGCTTAATCACGAAAAGGCACACACGTATAAAACATTGAAATGCCGCTGATTTTGAATAGCCAAAAATAGCCAGTAGTTTAATTTCCTTTATCCCAAGGCTTAACCCGTTTAATTTCATGTCTAGATTTTTATGGTAAGTGTTTATGTCATCGAAGCTGGTTTTTATATTATTCAATATTTGAAAAAAAATTGTGCCAAATACTCTTTAATTACAATTTTGTTTATTGAAATATCGGAAATATCGAAATCTTTATAACAAATGTAGAAAGTGAAAACATCGATATATTGTTTTATCAAATTATCGCCCAGCACAATTTAAAGCAAAACATCTCATAGTAAAACTTGTCTAATAACGGCCTTGAAGCAAAACAGTAGTTCGCTTTGGATGCATCATCTAATTGCCTATAAAAGTTTTGCCTCTGCATTGCCTTTGTCAACTTAGCGTTAATCAGCCATACAAGGGGGGAATGTGACGTAAATTATGCAAACAACGTACGCAATTTTTCTTGGGTTCTGACCATAACTGAAATAGTCATCACCCATTTAAAAAGAATTGTGGCAGCGGTGACAATGTCGTTCCATGAGCTTAGTTAATCAGACCTAACCACACACCGTCAGTATAAAAATATCACACAGAGCCATAGGGAACTTTTTCTAATGTCAAGGAAGAAAAAGCGGAAGTAGCTCGCAACAATCTAGGATAGAATAATAATATGTTGTAATTAATGCACATGTGAAAAGGTAAAGCGTTTTTTGGTGGTGAATATAAATTCGCTTTATTCTGAAAACATATTTATTCGGATTATTGCTTAGGTGTTTGTTCATCATTTTTTTTCTATTTACTTTTCTAAAACTATGTATCAACGCATAAGTTCAATTAATGATGTATTTTCAAATATAATATCAAGTTACGGGAAACCAAGATAGTGGTCTGCAGGGAATTTTCGGTTTCGGTTAAAATTATTTTCGGCTAAAGATTTTCGGTTTTCTTTTAGATGTGTGGGGAATGTCCATGTGAATACTAGAATTTAATCCTTTTTCTGTGCTGAAATGAGTGTAAATTAAATTTATTCTTTTTAGAACGAATATCATATTTTATTTTCGATACTCTTTTCAAGTTTTGACTCAGGTTTTTAAATGAAGTTATTTGTATTAACAACCAATAAGTGCACTTTCATTTAGTTTACTTTTTCTTTGTTTGATAACTTTACCATTCATTTTTTTTCTGACGATTGTTTCCATTGAAACGTTGTAAATATAATTTAATTCTGATTAAGTATGTTTTGGAAACACTATTTTTCATTCCTGGTAAAATAAGCAAATTGCTGGCCAACTGTCAAATTTATTGATTGTGCTATTTTTGTTTAGGACCCTACATCAGATATGGCTGTGGTTGCAAGGAAAGGGTCAGCTGTAGTTCGGGTCTATCGGGAGCAAAAAGAAAGAAGGAAAGCTCAGAAGAAGCATTGGGAATTAGCTGGAACGAAAATTGGAAACATTTTAGGTATGTAATCCTGCTTTTATGGTCTTCATTATTCCTTGAAAAGGGAGGTAACATGTTGAACTATGGAAAACAAGTTGACTTCTGGGACAAAATCTGATGTAAAAGTCTATGAACGTACAGATACTGTAAATTGGAAGCTAATATTTAGGATACAAGGATTAATCTGGGAAGAGTAATATAGTAAAAATACGCAAAGTTGAGGATGCAGCTGATGTAGTTAATGTATTTTCTTTAAAAAAAAGAGATAAGTTTTTCTAACATAGATAGATAAAATTTTCCACATTTGCTTTGAACACATTATCGCCATAGTTGCCAATAATACCCCAGAGAAGTAATTGAGCTGTTCAGAAACGAAATTGCTATGTCTCTCATTGCAAAAGGAATTAAGAAATAGGACATGCCACAGAAACCAGTATCCCTCAATTATCCAGTGTAAGCAACTTCCTCAAAATTGTAATGCATATTCCTTTTGTGTGATGTTTTTATGATCAGTTTCATAGTCGATCTATTTTTGAACTAATGTAGAAGAGAAACTGTTGTTCATATTAATTATTTTAGGTGTTAAGAAGGAAGAAGAGGAGGAAAGAGGGTTTGGTGAAGATGAGCAAAATTATAAGGAGAGCCAGCGATTCGCTGAACATATGAAAGGAGTTAGTGAAGCGACAAGTGAATTTGCTAAGAAGAGGACGATGAAGCAGCAGAGGCAGTATCTACCGGTTTTCGCCGTAAGGCAAGATTTATTGCAAGTTATTCGTGAGAATCAAGTAATTATAGTTGTTGGTGAAACCGGTAGTGGAAAAACGACTCAGTTGACTCAGTATCTGCATGAAGAAGGTTTGTTGTTGTTATTGAATCAGTGTTAGGCAAGGATTATAAGCAAGAATTTTGGGTAGGTTGACAGTAATATAAACCAATACTGGTTTTAACTAGTCACATTCTCTTGTTAAAGATAAATTTGACACCTCGTCAAACTTGTCTCGAAGCTTTGTATTTTGTAATCCTTGATTTGCTCTGAGTAATTACATTTTATATTTGCTGCTAAAAGGCTTTTGTAAGTTGAAAGTCTATTAGAGCAAACTTTATTTTATACCCTGGTTCCGGCTGTGGTCGATCTCTTCACACTGTGATCAGTTCCCACAATTTTTAAGTAAATTACTACAACATCGAAAAAAATTGGAATCAGGATTATGTATTAAAGGCAAGAATTTAATGTTTTGACGTTGACTGTTTGAAGATATAAATCTATTTATAAATATTGACCATGTTCTTTGGCAAGGCGACAATTCGGTTATATGTAAGGCTGATTACAAATTTAAAACTGTTGCAGTGTAAAGAGGTTCTCTTGTGGGGAAAATGTATAGATAGTTTGTTATTATTCTTTCTTCATTTTGTTCTGCGCCCTCTAGATGTTAAGGTAATTAAGCGAAGGTGGCTTACGCCAAATATTAGTGATAAGCTGATACAAAATATTAAAAACAAGAATTTAACGCTTTTACGGCTTGACAATATTTGTCACAGATTGAATAAATTAATTACTTTTTTTCAGTCTTGGCTAGGTTTTGTAGGTATGAGGTATGAGAAAGTTAAGACTCTTTAAATTTGGATTTTTAGTTTCTTGTCATTGAGGAGTTTTGATCGTCAACAGAATTCTTTGATAGGTCTTTTCTATTTCGATGAGGACAGTTATTGATCTTATACCCGAAATATTTACATAGATTTTATTCGTTTACATAATGTTTTATTAGATTAAAGTTTTTTGCACAATAAAAAAGAGCCAAAACTACTACAACAAACGATCCGCTTACGACATACACTGTGGCAAATATTTCTTTTCCAAAAGACCCACTTTATAGCTTCTTTCCTAGTCATTCCCTACAAAACGGAGAACGATTTTTTCGTCAGGTCAATTCTTGCAATTTTTGTTGTTGTAATTAAGACTTTCTATGTCCTAGCGCTGAAATTAAAATAGTGGCTCATTAGCACATACTATGGTATTGTAGAATCTCCTCTAAATATATGCATTTATATCACTAATTCAATTCTTTTATTATTATTACGTTCTAATACTTGATACATTTTAATTTCAAATCATTCACATTTTAATACTATGCTATTATCTTCTTGTGGTCTCTGGGATTAAAAAATTCTCGGTGTTATTGGGAAATTAAAAATCCCTCAACCATAAACAAATGATAGGGCCTGGAACTCGAACGAATTCTGTCTCAACGGATTGCAATACCATCTAGCATTCAATAGGAAATTCAAGTGGTAATTCTCAGCTGAAGATAATCCAGGGTAACAGATGTTGTAATATTAAGTCGTATCATAGCAGCAAGTGTCTTATCACTTGTGCCATATTGTATCATAAATTTAAGACATGTGCCATATAGTATTATAAATTTAGATTTTTCCATAAAGAGCTTACTGCAGTGATAGCTTCCTTCACCCCAAGGTATATATCTATTTGTTTTGACTTCTAACATTGATCTTTACTTATATTTGAATCAAACTTGTCTTTCGTTTATTAAAAAGTAAAAATGTACTAGAGTAATCTCAGATATTCTTGCTTTTATTTTTCCTCCTTGCTAGCTATTTAGCAAAACTTTTCAGTTTTTTTTTTGTGTTTGCATATTAGATCATAGTAATTCCAGCTCACTATATTTCCATTTAATTCATTATCTGAAAAACTCTATACAAGAAGCGTAATTTCTTTGCGGAGAAATTCCAAAGGATTTGTAGGAATATGCACTTAAACGTTGAAAAATCACAAAAATTAGCATGAAAATCATTTATAATCTAATAATTGGAAATTTAACTGTATATAGCTCCCACTTTAGCTTTTTTACAATGCAAAACTTCTTGTCATCTTTCATTAGTTAGAAAAATCTATTTTACAAAATAAACTTTACTTTTCTGGATATGCTTCCGTACATGGGTTGAAATATTTCAACATGAACGGATCTATGTGATGAAGTCTTTTTTTAAGAAATTGTGGTATTTTTCCAAAATATAATATACGGGAATGTAGAGTAATCTTTTTTTTATATAATAAACATAACAATGTTACACCATTTTTGTTCATGAAGAGGAAACATTAGATACAATTTATGATGCGTCCTTTATTGGGAAGACGTATCATTTCGTCGAGTAACATCATGGGCTCCAATAGGAGGCAGGGGGGATTGTCATGTCAGCTGTGCTGTTCTCTCAAGGTTGGAAACGAGCCCTTAGTAGTACCTGGACCGCAGATCATTCAAATTATTGTAGCTGTTAACTTCAATTAACTCCCTATGGCATTTAGAGTGAGACACTATCCAGTGATATGCACAGAACTTAACACTTGACTTTTTTAAAATTTCTTTGCTAATTTAAAATATATTATACTCATTCACTAAATTGAAAGTCGTGTCTGCGACTGTTAGATTGTAGAATTGTGCTTTTTATTTTTTATCTTTTTTATATTACGGTTTCTTTTTCTTTGAACAAAAAACGATATTATTATTTGGTTATTATTGTTTATTATTGTTGTGAGCAAAACCAATATTGTTTATTTTTATCTAAATTAGTCCATAGACCACAGCTCTTTCAAATTATAAAGGCTGTTGACTTTCAAAAATCCCAGTAAGTATGCTATGCTTATTTATTTAATTGAAAGCAGTGTGTGCGACAGTCAGATTGTAGAATTAGAAAATATAATTAGAAAATTAGAAAATAAACCCGTCTCAATTTTGTTTTATTTTGAATGTTTCGCAATTTGAAAAAAAATATTTATTCATAATTATTGACAATTATTCCTTGATCTTAAGCTTCAGAACTAGGCAATGGAACAAGGACAGAACTCCATAACGCTATATTTCTTTTTAGGAAGAAAAATGTTTTATTGCTTACTGTTCAGCTATTTGAAACTTCTAGGCACATTTTCTTCTGAATATGTTTTAAAGTAAAAAAGTTGATGATATATTGAACTAGAAAAAAATAGTATATCTGAACGAGAAACACGAAAAAAAAAACGAACAAAAACAATCAGACAATCTTTCTTCATTGTGTTCTACGTCTTCTAGATATTAAGATAATTAAGCAAAGGTGGCTACACTGTGATCGATTAGAACAGTTAGAAGAAATTCCTTTTTGTTTAAGGAAAAATCAAGTACAAAAGCTGTAAATGAAAATCCTATAATTCGATTTAGCTATCCCCTAGCCAACATCAGCTTAAGACATTGTTAATTTTTCCACAAAAAGAATTGGCTCAGAAATGAAATTGTTGAATAATTTATTATCTGTTTGAAGTGAGCTAATGTGGTTCTATTTTCCAACTGAGAGTGTGGTAAACCGATTCGAAATAAAACTGTAGTATTTTAATAGGGATTGCAAAAATCACTAGTGTCACTGACAATACTGTGAAATCCATCAGAACTAAAAATTTTCAAAACGGGCTTAATTCTAGTTTATTGAAATCTAGATCTTAATTTAAAGTCTTTTCTTTAATTAAATGTTTATTTAAGTCATTTGATTGTCCTTTTTAAACCTGTTTTCTTCTTTAGTATACAATCATTAGGGCTAGGTTAGCATGTATAACCTAGGCTCTTTTTGCTGAGCGGGAGAATAATGTATCATCCGTTATTTGGTGTCTTTATCACTATTTTTTAGATTTACCTTAAGCCTTTTTGTGGTAATATGCCTGTCGATTAATCTCTTCAGAATTAAAATCTTTTAGTTTATTATTCTGATAAAAGAAAAAGTTTTTATACAAATTGTGAAGGTATGTTTTTCCTGGAGAATGAGAATTTCACTCCACTTCAATTCACATGGGATTTACATGTTTCAATTGTTCTCATCTTAGTGGCAACCAGGCCTAGATTTAGCAATAGGCACAAGCCCGGGTCCAGGGACGCACAATGCCAGGTGGAGCAATAAATTATCACGGAGTGATTTTTTCTAAACAAAAACTGGACTAATGCGATTGAATATCAAAGTGTCTGGTGCACTCTACTGGCACACTGCCTAGACAGAGTAAAAGTAATTTCAAAATAACACAGAAACTCCGAGGTATCTTATAAACTGTCAGATGTCTCCCAAGAATGGCAGCTGAACCTCTCTATCTTTTATTACTTTTGCCTCATCAGTTGCGTTCTGTTCATTACTTATCTCCAAATTCTCTGGAATTTCTTCGAAAGTCTCGCCAAAACGAAGCGGCAAAACGCTTGGGCCTAGAAGTGCCAAAGCTTTAAATCTGGCATTAGTTGCAGCCATGTTTTATTTTAATATCAAGCGAAAAAAGAAAGAAAAATGCAAATAAAGTTTTAATTAGGTTTTCATGATTAGATTAATTATTATACTGAGTAACACTGGATAGTGTTCCTTTTTATTTTTTTCAGCAGAAACAAACCGGATTTTCCTCTTTGATTAGCCCTTCAAACTCTTGGCTTTTCTGCTCAGGTTACTTTTGACTCACGTGTCTTGTTATCACTGTTATCATTGGAGTCATATAATCTCTGTGTTTCTTTCTATTTCATTGTTAAAATTGATTTTAAAAAGTTCGACAGTATTGTTGTTTCTGTTAAATTTATAATTTTCAAGAAATATTCAATTTTTGTCTGTGACCCATATATTTGTTTAGTCTTAATTTATTATTTCAGGTTATACTAAGTATGGCATGGTGGGGTGTACACAACCTCGCCGTGTTGCTGCGATGAGTGTTGCAAAACGTGTTTCAGATGAAATGAATGTGGAACTGGGAAAAGAAGTAGGCTATTCTATTCGATTTGAAGATTGCACTTCAGCTGATACAGTCATCAAATATATGACAGATGGCATTCTATTACGAGAATCTCTGAGAGAACCGGATTTGGATCATTACAGCGCTATAATTATGGACGAAGCACATGAAAGATCCCTGAATACTGATGTACTTTTTGGTCTCCTTAGAGATGTTGTTGGTAGGTTCTTTACACAAAAGCATCTACTTTGTTGAAAGGCGAAAATACGTAGTTTTTTATTCTTTATTACTTTTCGTTTATAGCTTATTTTTTGAAAGCAGCAACTTTAGTTCATCGTATGCGAGTTTCTTTCGTTTTTTATAGCACTTTGTATTTACCAAGTGACATATACCGATCGCAGTTTCTGTCTGTCTGTTGGTCCCGGTTTTGCTAGTTCGGGCACTTCCAGATAATCTAGGATGTTGAAAGTTGGCATGCGCATCAGGGACCAGACCAGATTAAATTAGAAATAGTGTCTTCTCCAATTCGACCATCTGGAGGGGAGCGAGCGAACGAGATAGTTGAGAATAATTTTATTTGCTGATAAAACAAATGACTGTTCTTCTTAAGTGTGGCTTGCTGGTCTATGAGTATGATTCTTGATTAGGGTGTGAGTAGTCTCAGGTTCGAATCCCGGACCACTCCAATTTTTACATGAAAAAGATCCGAAACTAGATACGTGATCAATATAGTGATTGCCGAAAGTTGGCAGGCGTATCAGGGACCAGACCAGAATAAAATAGAAATAGTCACTTCCTCGATCCGACCATCTGAGGGGGGAGTATAAGGATGGTTAATTCGAAAAAAAGAAAAAGGGATGAATTTTTAAATGACGAACGGGTTATTGGATCTTAACGAAATTTGATATTTAGAAGGACCCAGTGTCTCAAAGCTGTTATTTTAAGCCCTGACCGGATCCAGTAACATCGGGGGGAGTTGGAGGGTGAAACTGGAAATCTTCGAAAACGCTTAGAGTGGAGAGATCGGGATGAAACTTCGTAGGAAAGACGTTACAATAAAGGACAAGAAGAGACTACAAGAACACTGTATTTGAAAGTTAATTTTTGTAATAATTGCCAATAAAAAAAGAACAGCAAAATCGATGACTCTAGTACCGAGTCTAATCTTATGTTCCGACCTCGTCACAAGGGCCATATGAGCTCTTGGCTCTTAGCTCTTCTGACCCCGTCATAAGTGCCGTATGAGCTCTTGGCTCTTGTTCTTCTTTTAATATAGAGCTTTTTTAATTTCACTTCTACTGTTTGTTGACTGATCCATCTAGGTTTCTTTTTCTCGTTCGTAATGCTTTCAGATGTGAATCCTAAATGTTAGGACTGTTATTAGCAAGTAAGCATTTTTTTTCTGATTCTCAATTGCTTAAATAAAAGTGTGCCCGTTATTATATCTTCATTGCACTTGAATTATTATGCTACGATCTTAAAAAACGTCAGTATATAGAAAGTTATCGTTAAAGACTATTCACTAAATAGTTCTTAAATGATCTTGATTCAGAAGCTATACAGGATGTATATATGTGCGACGTTAAGGGCATTGGAAGGGACACTACCAGAAGTACCACATTGGGCCCTCTAATCAAACATATTTAAAGTCTTAACAGGACTTAGTGGATTATGTACTCAACATGGGATGATTATCCGTGGGTTGAACCCCCCTATAAAAGATCTTCAGTGTGTTTCTTGTCATTTAATACCGACTGCACAAAACATATTAAGAGGTAACAAGTTTTTCTGTTGTTGTTGTTGTTTTGCGACTTCTTTGTTTGGCGAAATGCATTTGTGGTGTTGGCCTTTCATAAATAAAAATAAGTTTTTTCGTTTTATTTCCCTGCTTTTCCGAGTAAGCAGGGAGTACTGATTTTTTACAAATGGTGTATACTGATTTTCGTAAACCATTTTTTATGTAATTGGATTTCTATTGCTAGAGTACTCCTTAAAAAAAAAAACTTCTTTAACTGAACTTCAATTCTGTTTTATTTTTCTGTTTTAGGTCGCCGACAGGATTTGAAACTTATCGTCACATCAGCAACAATGGACGCATCAAAATTTTCAAATTTCTTTGGTGAAGTTCCAACTTTCAATATTCCTGGTAGAACTTTTCCTGTTGACCTACTTTTTGCGAAAAACTCTGTTGAAGACTATGTAGATGCGGCCGTCAAGCAAACCATTCAAATACATTTAACTGGAAACCCTGGAGACATACTTATATTCATGCCGGGTAAGATACATTTTTCTCTTACTGAAGAATGAAATCTATTGAAAATATTAGTTTCGCGAAGCATGGTTTGATTGTTCAAGACATTTTAATTGCCTTTTCTGGAATTCTCCTTGATACTGGGATGTCGTTTTCAAGGCAAAAATTAGTCTCTGTCCTTCAAGAACAGCTAAATTTAGTAAATTGCTTTACACCAAGAACACTAACTGTAAAGTAGATTTGGTGTAAGATGTGAGTCTCTTAAGACCTAAAAACTTGAATTATTGTCCATTACCGAGAGAAATGGCCGAAAATCAGCTTAATGTGTAAAGTACTCCATAGGTCGGGCGAAGGTATGATTAATAAGTGCTAATTTCGATGAAAATAAATATACAGAAGAATGAAAGAATGAAATTTCTATACAAAAGAATGAAGGGTGTTGTTGAAAAAAGTCTGTAAGAACGGGAAGATAAGTTTTCAAACTAAGATTAGGATATTGGAAACTACGATAATGAGAGCAGTCAAGTATGGCTTTGGGTGCTTCAAAACATGGAGGAAGATGTGTTAGATGTTCTCCTGCGGTATTGTGCAAGGATAGCTTTATTGGAAACTACGATAATGAGAGCAGTCAAGTGTGGCCTTGGGTACTTCAAAACATGGAGGAAGATTTGCTAGATGATTTCCTGCGGTATTGTGAAAGGATAGCTTTAGATACTTGTTTCACTGACTATATGTCGAGCAAGTAGCTCTATGACAAATATGGCCCTTTATTGGCTATAATGAGAAAAAAAGGTTAAAACGGTTGGGTGACGTCTTACGGATAAGGATCATGCGTTTTGACCATCTATTTAAACAAAGTCGGGAATAGGATTCACACTTGAATGGGATGAGAAAAGGTTATAGAAACGACTTATAGGAATCCTAGTAATACCGATCAGTAATACCTAGAAGGCTTTATTCCAGTTGAGTCAATTTGTGACCTCTTATGTACCCTAAAAAAACGTTTTGAGGCTGAATCAGAGTAGTCATACCCCCTAGAAGAACTCCAGAGGGCTGGTGTAATTCCCAAATTTGATCAGATCTGCCCCTCCCCCCTCATAAAATACCTTTTGAATGTATATTTTGTTACTTAGCGAAGTGATCGAATTTACAGCTGTACCTCGACCTCAATCTCAACCATTTCGGGAATGCGATTGGTCGATAAATATTTATTTGGAACCAGCATATTATTTGGTCTGGGTAGTAAAAAAATACATTTTTATCGCAAAATATTTCTTGGCAAACCTTAAATTGACTAAACTGTATTGTTTTGTTGTGTTTTCTGTATACCAAAGCTATCTAAAAACCTCTTGTTTATCCTATGTCCCTAAACATCATAGTAGAATAGGTTCATAGCACAATATTAGCTATAATTTATTGACAATGAGACGGTAAAGCTCTGTAAAATAATTTGTAAATATAAAAATTGGTAAATAATAAATAAACATGGAAACAATGCAAAAATGTGCTATATAGGAGGAGCTAACGGCGTTTTTATAGACTTAAACATGTAAGGTTAAGATTGACTGCGATATATTCCTGTTAGAAGACTTCAAAATACCAAAAATCTTGTCAAAAAACCTTTCCAAGAATAAGTATTTAATTGCTCTAATAAATCTAAAGCAATTGGAAACGAGGTTTAATCTTGAAATTTAGAGCAAATACGTCATTTGAATTTCATATTAAGTTTGTCATAAGAGGGTGCCAGTGCTTCTTACTCATAATCACAATAGGGGGGTGGCTGATCTCCATTGACAGTGTTTGTCATTGCTATTAAAGATACAGTGGAATGGCTGTATTAAAAACTTGAATGCCGCCTTACCGGGTCAATGGAATTATTATTTGGACTTCTTGAGCGTTTGCATGTTTCTTTGAACAGTGATGGCTGGATAAAAGCATTCATCAGAAAAAAACTGTAAATGAAGAGCAAATGGCTAATGTAACTGTGTTGCTTCTTAAGAATGCCATTGCACATGATAGTACTAGGTACTGTCGTCTCATATTCATTCTGAAAGTAAGAGAGTGTCTTTACTATTGAACAAGAAATCACCATCATCGTCGCATATGTACCTCGTTTGACATAATTTTGATAAAATTTATTAAAGTTTAATAATATACAATTCTTTCAAGATCCAATGAGTGGTGTTAGTCACAATGACCTCACTATCTCTTTACATTTCTTCAAATCTGGGAGAAAGTTTTTGCATATTTTGACTATTTTTTCTCTCGTTTTTTGCTTGCATATATTGTCAATAGAAAATCGGTTTTCTGAAATCTTTTCATAAAAATACTCATGAACGATCTTGACCACATGAATGACCTTGACAAAGAAAAAGCTGTATGAAAAAGCGTTGAAACTATTGTTTAACCGTAGCTTATGATGTTAAAAGAGTCCTTTAATATAAACACCAGAAATATTATCCGTGTTTTATACTCTATTTATTAAAACAATCTAAAGTCTTACAACGAGCATGGAATTCGAATACTGATAAAGTCTATTAAAGTATCTTCAAAGAAAACATCTTTCAAGTAGCGATAAAACAGACAGCAAACATACAAAATTCGATTGAACGAATAAGAAACGATTAGAATAGTTAGATTTTGATTACAATTCGCTTAATCAAAGCACACAAATAGTAGAATTGCTGAACTGGTGTCAAACACTAGCGCGATATGGAAATCCCTCAAAAGTTAGAACGGAATATTAATGCAAAGATCAAACGTAAAACAAATGAAATCAACTAATTTTTATTACCGATTTGTGTCTTGTATTTTGGGGCAAGCATGTTGTTCCTGCTAAATAAAAAGCGCAGTGTAAGGAGGTGGTTGCGCCTCATTGACACAGTCTCTATATTGTGGAGGTTCATCTTCACTGACAACACCTGTTGATACTTCCGCACTTGTGGACGAAGGGTAGTGCTGAGACCTGATATGCTGCCTAGTATGGTCATCACTTGTACTTAATGGTGTTCTGGTGCACTTGCATAGCTCTTTTATTAGAGGCGGTTGAACAGCCATATTCAGTGCAAAAAAAGCCACTGCAACTGAAGAGCTAATGGCTAACAGTACCATATTGCTACCAAGGATTGCTAGGACCACAATAACGATCGATATTGAAAATAAGAGTATCAGTATGCATGATATTAGTAAGTATTGTAGTTTTACATTCATCCTGAAAATAAGAGATGAAATACTGTTAAATAAGTTTTTGAAACATCACATTTTTCTACATCATATTTGTGTTGTTGTGGTGAAGGCAAGATTGCCTACTCCTATCAGTGCTGCAACAAGTGCTCCAAATTTTTATTCAAGTATCAAGTATTAAGTACTCATTGTTTTTTTACTTAAATATCAAATAATAAGTACTCTCCAAATTCTTACTTGAGTATCAAGTATCAAGTACTTGCCAAAATTGTACTTAAGTATTACTTCAAGTACTATTTCAAGTATTTATTCTATGTATATATATATATATATATATATATATATATATATATATATATATATATATATATATATATATATATATATATATATATATATATATATATATATCTGATATCAAGCCTATGCTATCTTTTTTTAAAGCCACTCTGAAGGCTTCTTAGCCCCTCCCTTGCCTTACCAATGTCCCCTGACATACCTCTCTTGGAAATCTTAATCAAGAACCAGAATTTCCGTTTTATCGTTTTTAACCGTTTCTTTTGTTCGGCTGTACACACTCAATGAAGTCCAAGAAAATAATCTTAACCAATTTTCAACAAAACGGATTGAAAGCAAAAGACTTTCAAAACAATTAAGTGCAGTCAAAAAACTTCTGACTGGATCAGACAGATCACATGACAGGATTAATACAGTGCACACAGAGTTGAACTTCTGGTGATTAGTGTTCAATCAAATCTGGCACGTTTGAAAAAATACAGGGCTATTCTGAAACATGTGGGAAGGATGGAAAAAATATTGAAAGTAATGTTTTCCATTGATTGGCTGGTACACACCCAATGAAGTCCAAAAAATAATCTGAACCAGTTTTCAACACAACGGCTTGAAAGCAAAAGACTTTCAAAACAATTAAGTGCAGTCAAAAAACTTCTGATTGGAACAGACAGATCACACGACAGGATTAATACAGTGCACATAGAGTTGAACTTCTGGCGATTAGTGTTCAGTCAAATCTGGCACGTTTGAAAAAATACAGGGTTATTCTGAAACATGTCGGAATGGTGGAAAAAATATTGAAAATAGAAAAATAAACTTTGGATTGGCTTTAAAACAGATAAAAGGTAATAAAGTAGTTCATTCTCTGATTCAATAAGTAAAAACATTAGCAACAAAGAAAAAAAAAATCAAATTTAAAAGTAAGGAGCCAAGTGAGTCAGTTGCAGACTTTTTTAATAAGAGAAATCAAAGCTCAATAAAAAGTGGCAGCAAAAATCCACATTTTTGGCAGCTAGCTGAAGGTCGCTGGCTCTCAGCGTGCTGAAAGAAAAGAAGAGTATGAAAATGAAGTCTTGATTTACACTTTGATGACATGTCTCGCCCTCGGCACCTTTACAAGGAAACTGCCTCAAGTTTTCAAGTTAAATTTCAGACACGATATGAAAATGTATGGCATCTATATCCTTTGGCCGGTTTTCACTCAAGCAAGCCGCATACTGTGTAGTCAATTCAGATGGTCGGTAATACTCCCTAAAAACATATATTATAAAATCACGGGCCTGCAGCAAGCCCGTTGATTCAGACGCATTACATATGCCCGGTCAAACTGCAAAATGAATGAATGAATGAATTATGAACTTTATTATCCGTAAAAGTATAAAAGAAACACAAAGAACGGAGTATTATAAATAAACAAAAACAAAAACGATAAACAGCAAGAAAAAAATCAAACTGACAAAAGACAACATGGACTAATTAACCAGTATCAATATGGAAAAAAGGCTGCAGAGGGTCGTAAACGTGAATAAAGTAGATATCTTTTTACATAAATCATCACTGGAAGACCAAATCCAAGAAGGCATATCTATTAAACCAAATCGAGCAATTATTTTTCTGTTTTGGTGCCATCTAGGAAGCCGGAGGAGGAATTTGCAATATCTGAAATAAGCCGCACGTAGAGTATGGCGATTTTTCTTACGAAATAGATAAGCTATGCCTGATAAAAACAAAAGCACAGGGGCGCAATAAGCGTTATAAATCATGCACAAACCCTTGCGGTTGTAACGGCTTTTGTTTGGGGACATTTTTCCGTAAACGACGCGTAGGTTTTTCACGGCTTGATTCACTAGGGATGAAAAGGTAGTGGAAAGTGTTGGACTGAAACACAGACCAAGCCAACCAACTGAAGAAGAACATGGCAGAATTGCAGTCCCAACAACGAATGGAGCGACCGCATAAGGGCTATTAAAACAAATAAACTCGCATTTAGACGCATTAACTGACAGTCCAAACTTATAGATTGTTCATTGGTTAATATAGTAAAATTGGAAAGCAATGCACGGCGAGTCCGGGCAACAAGAAGAACGTCGTCTGCATATGCAACAGAAGACAAACCAATATTACCATAAGAAATAGAGCTTTTAGGCGGACGCAGGCACAATGCAAGCACACATTTAAATATACTAGAAGACAATACGGCAGAAGTTGCAACCTATCTATTTCTAGCAGCAGTTTTCACACCATGAAGTTGCAAAAACCATGAGACTAAGTCGAAAATCTTCTGAGAAAAAAGGAATAAAACAAGAGCTAAGAACTCATAAGGCACTTGTGACGAGGTCGGAAGAGCCAAGAGCTCATATGGCATGAGTTCTAGCAAAATTATAAGAATCATTAGGTTAATTTAAAAGGAAAATCAGAGGCTTAATGCCTGTCGGCATTTAAAATAAGAGCTCTGAGACACAACGTCCTTTTAAATATCAAAATTCATTAAGATCCGATCACCCACTCGCAAGTTAAAAATATCTCATTTTTCTAATTTTTCCTCTCCCTTCAGCCCCTCCCCCCAGATGGTTGAATCGGGGAATCAACTTTATCAAGTCAATTTGTGCAGGTCCCTGACACGCCTACCAATTTTCATTGTCTTAGCACGTCCAGAAGTAGCAAAATCGCCAAGGCACTGGAACCCCTAACTACCCCAAAGAGAGTGGATCCAGTCCGGTTTCGTCAATCACGTATCTACGACAATGGCTTATTCTACCCACCAAGTTTCATCCCGATCTCTCCGCTCTAAGCGTTTTCCAAGATTTCTGGTCCCCCCCTCCAACTCTCCCCCAATGTCAGCAGAACTGGTCGGTTTTAAAATAAGAGATCTGAAACATGAGTTCCTTCATAATATCAAATTCAAGAATACCTCACGAACGGTCACCCGCTCTTAAATTAAAAATACCCCAATTTTTATAATTTTTCCGAATTAACACCCCCCTACAATCCCCCAAAGAGAGCGAATCCATTTCAGTTATGTCAATCACGTATCTAGGACTTGTGCTTATTCTTCCCACCAAGTTTCATCCTGATCACTCCACTCTAAGCATTATCAAGATTTCCGGTCCCCCCCAAATCCCCCCAATGACACTGGATCCAGTCTGGATTTAAAACATGAGGTCTGAGTTACGAGATCCTTCTAAATATAAAATTTCATCCGATGAAATTCAAGAACATCTGATCACTCCTTCGTAAGTTAAAAATACCTCATTTTTTCTAATTTTTCAGAATTAACCCTCCTCCCAACTCCCCAAAAGAGAGTGAATTCGTTATGTTTATGTCAATCATGTATCTAGGACTTGTGCTTATTCTTCCCACTAAGTTTCATCCCAATCCCTCCACTCTAAGCATTTTCCAATATTTTAGGTTTCCCCCTCCAATGTCACCTGATCTGGTAGGAATTTAAAATAAGAGCTCTGAGACATGATATCCTTCTAAAAGACCGGGACTGACAGACCGACAGAATTTGCGATAACTGTATGTCACTTGGTAAATACCAAGTGCCATACAAAGTAATTTTTCTCTGGAAATGGAATATTTGGTTGAAGGTTGGCTTCAATTTGACTTATTTTGGAAAAGGGCTATTTCCAGGCTTTGGGTAAGCCATGGGTGGAAGTAGTTATAGGCCCTACTAAACTGAAGGAAAACTCGACTTTCTTAAAACTTGAAACCCCCTCCCCCTCGCCCTATTTTAGACAGGGCTTGTGATATCAGAACTCG
Source organism: Artemia franciscana (assembly GCF_032884065.1). Taxonomy (NCBI): domain Eukaryota; kingdom Metazoa; phylum Arthropoda; class Branchiopoda; order Anostraca; family Artemiidae; genus Artemia; species Artemia franciscana. The sequence continues at coordinate 21,682,111 of NC_088875.1, forward strand.
ATATGAGCCCTGACCCTAGTCATCTTTGGTCTAGCTTTCATTTGGATCTGTTGCTCCATTCGCAAGTTATACTAAATTAAACCCAAAAGCTTGACGTTTTTCAGCGCTTGAAACCCACTCCCCCTCGTTCTGTTTGAGCTAGGGCTTTCGTCTCAAAACTTGATGCCTGTCACGGTCTTAGGCACCTTTGGTTCAATCTTCACTGAGGTCCATCACTCTCTCGCAAGTTACGCTGAATTAAATGAAAAACTCAACTTTTTTTAGCACTTAAAGTCCCCTTCCCCTAATTAAGCTAGTGTCTTCATCTCCAAACATTATGTGTCTTATGGTTTTAGCATCTTTGACTTTCATTGAGAAAGTTAAACTTTGACTTCATTCGCAAGTTAAACTGAGTCAAACAAAAAAACTCAACTTTTTTAGCACTTAAAGCCCCCCCCCTCGCCCTAATTAATCTTGGGTCTCCATCCCAGAACTCAATGCATATCATACTCTTAGGCATCTTTATTCAACTTTTATCGAAATTCATATCTCCATTTGCAAGTTACAGTGAATTAAATGAAAAACTCGATTTTTTTTAACACTTAAAGCCCAACCGCCCTAATTAAGCTCAATTTTAATCCAAATAGTTCAATTTGAATACAAATCTCACTGGCGGTTCTCCCGCTATACTCGATTGCACAGACGGATGGACAGACAGACAGATCTCAAAAACCTATCTTGATGGATATTTTCCACTATCCAAATAGGTGATGATGCCTGGATGATGATATGCTTTTGTTTTCCTTTTTTGGATCCAATGAGCCAACATGGCTACCTAAGACGTTGCAAAATCCGTCCGTCCGTCTGTCTGTCTGTCCGTCCGTCTGTGTAATCACGTATAGAGGGAGAACCGCTGGTTGGATTTGGATGAAAATTTTGATGGCCAGATTTGGTGCCAAGGATCATAAGACACATCAAGTTGAAAGATGAAGACTCTATCTTGAATAAAACAGGGGGGAGAGGGCTTTACCTGCTAATAACAGTTTTTCGTTTAATTCAGAGTAACTTGCGACTAAAGTGATGGATCTGTATGAAAGTTGAACCAAAGAGGTTTAAAACCATGACACATTTCAAGTTTTGAGATAAAGACCCTAGCTCAAATTTAACAAAGGGGAGTTGGTTTTAATTCCTGGAAATTTTAAGTTTTCTGTTTAAATTAGTATAGCTGGCAAATGGAGTAACGGATCCGAATGAAAACTAGGCCAAAGATGCCTAAGATCTGGTTCAAGTTCTGGTATCACAAACCCTATATCAAATAGGGTGAGGGGGAGAGGGTTTCAAGCATTTGAGTTTTCGTTTAATTTAGTAGGGCCTATAACTTATGAATGGAGTGACAAATCTGAAGTCAGATTCGTCTGAATACCTGAATTTTCTGGAACGAATTTGGCAAAATACCACTACATTGGATCCAGATAGAACTCCCTAGACTTGTTTATTGCAGACAACATTTAGATGGGCAAAGATTCATAGCTTCAGTAGTTTTACCAATAATATGGTCCTGAAGATGATGAAATGGTAGAAATCTGGTTCAGTTGACGAGATGACAAAACTTAAACACTAGTGTCAGAAATATAAGCCCAAATGAACTACAGTATGCAACATTTAGCACAAAACAAGGGATTTTAGCTCACTGTCGACCAGTGAACTGTGAAATAATTTCAATTTTCTCTGTTATATAACTTTTAAACAAAAATTAAACCAAGTGTTAATCATACTATAATTTTTTTTTTCGTCAAAAACAAATACCTTAATTCATATCCAAAAATAGAGCATGGAGCTATATCTGAGTTTACTCTAAATCTAAAGGATGATGTTTTCATGTAAATTGCCAAAGCACACACACACAAAAGCTATATCTGAGTTTGCTCTAAATATAAAGGTGATGTTTTCTTGTACATTGCCAAAGCACACAGACACAAAATTTTCGTGTCAAAGGTAAAGTATTTGAAAAACAAGTACATTAAAAGTATCTTAAGTAATAAGTATTTTGAAATCTTACTTAAGTATCAAGTAATAAGTACACCCTAGGGTTTTTACTTAAGTATAAGTACAAGTAATGGAAATTTTTACTTAAGTAGTACTTCAAGTAAAATTACTTCAAGTAAGTGACAGCACTGACTCCTATGCCTAAAATGTCTGTTACAATGGAGTTGTTCAAAGGCCAAGTCAATAATGTTTGCCAAATGGTGGAAGTGGTGAAGAGTGATTTTGTTATTTTAGAAAGCTGTTCCGCAATGTAATTGAAATCATATGCAGCACAATAGCGCTGCCTAAGTAAAGAGCGATGTGGGCACAATGTATTATCTATTTGTTTATACCAGGGCACTTCGTATCGAAGGAGTTGTCGTAGAAACTTTAAAAAGGGCTCATTCGATTGGAAGTTGAAGGGGCTAGTGCCTTTTTTAATAGTCGAAAGTGATTGGTGGGGAACTAACCCCCCTACCACGCCCAAAATTTCTCCAAACACTTCCAATCAAAATTTTAAGATAGCCATTTTGTTCAAAGTAATTGAAAGGTCCGGAAAATATGTCTTTGAGGATGACACCCCCCCCGTCCAAGATTCAGAGGGATCGGAGGGTGGACACCCCCCCCCCAAACACACACCTCGTATTTGGATAGAAGTTTTACATGGTATTGCACATTCAGTTAGTTTTTCTCCTCGAAGGAGTAGTATACTTGTTCTATTTGTACTGTAAAACGGGGAGTTAGGGCTAGTGTAGTCAAATAACTTTAAGCAACATATTTTGCACCAAAAAACGTAATGAATCTTAAATTGTGCTAGTGCTGAAAATCAAATTTGATGCATAAAAAGCAGTTCAACTCAGAGTTTATTGCGTTTTCATATCTTGAATGAAAACAAAATTTAATTGGTTCAATCGATAAATTAATTGGACCTATCTTTATTTGTCATGAACGTAAAAGTGACTTTGATATCCATCCCTGTACTTAATAGGACATTGAAGTAATGGAAATGAGTCGCTATCCAGCTTTTTGGAAGGAAAATAATAGCCAATTGTTGTTCGATTTCATTTGAAGAATTTAGTGCTAAGTGGTACCAGTTTTTTTTTGTTTTTTTTTTTTTTTTAGATTCGTAAGTACTAACACGCCCAAAATTAGCTACAACTGTACACTTACCTATGCTTCTATGAAGCAAGTTCTACTTTGAGTGTTGTACCATATATTTGATCAGCTTCTTAAGGATATAAAATTTTAAGGATAGAAAGTGATTGGTGGGGAAGTAACCCCCCTCCCACGCCCACCATTTCTCCAGAGACATCCAATCAAAATTTCGGATAGCTATTTTGTTCAAAGTAATTGAAAGGTCCGGAAAATATGTCTTTGAGGATGACAACTCCCACCCCCTGGAGTTTTAGTGCCTTTTTTAAGGTTCGGAATGATCAGAGGGTGATAGCCCCCACACCTCGTTTTTTCCCAAAATAAATCTAACAGAAATTTTGAGATGACCGTTTGTTGTCTTAGAAACTTCGAAAAAAGCTCATTCGATCGGAAATTGAAAGGGCTGGTGCCCTTTTGAATAGTCAAAAGTGATTGGAGGGCACCTAACCTGTCTCCCACGCCCACCATTTCTCCAAACACATACATTTTGAAATAGCTATTTTGTTCAACGTAATTGAAAGGCTCTGAAAATATGTCTTTGAGGATGGCAACCCTCCCAGATCCATCAGGGTTAGGGTTGTAAGTTATGCCCTGAGAGCATACAAGGTATATATAGAAAGGGTGATAGTATAAACTTCCGAAGGGGCTCATTGGATTTCTAATCAGAAGTTTTAGTACCCTTTTGAAATTCAGAGGAATAAGAGGGTGGACCCCCCCCCCACACACACACACACCTCGTATTTGGAGGACAACTAATCCCCCTCTCACGCCCACTATTTCCCCAAACACATCTGATCAAAATTTCAATTTGGTCATTTTGTTCAACATAGCTGAAAGGTCCAGAAACTATGTTTTAAGGATGACGACCCTCCTAGATCCCTCAGGGTAAGGGTTGTAAGTTATGCCCTGGGAGCATACAAGGTATATATTGAAAGGGTGATAGTATAAACTTCAGAAGGGGCTCATTGGATTGCTAATCAGAAGTTTTAGTACCCTTTTTGAGATTCAGAGGGATCAGAGGGTGGACACCCCCCCACATACCTCGTATTAGGAGGGCAACTAATCCCCCTCTCACACCCACTATTTCCCCAAACACATTTGATCAAAATTTTAATTACTCATTTTGTTCAACGTAGCTGAAAGGTCCAGAAATTATGTCTTTAAGGATGACGAGCCTCCTAGATCCCTCAGGGCAAGGGTTGTAAGTTATACCCTGGGGGCACATAAGGTGTATATAGAAAGGGTGTTCGTATAAATTTCAGAGGGGGGTCATTGGATTGATAATCAGAAGTTTCAGTACCATATTTAGGATTCAGAGTGATCGTAGGGTGGATACCTCCTCACACCTCGTATTTCCCCGAAATGCATCTTATAGAAATTTTGAGATGGCCATTTGTTGTCTTAGAAACTTCGAAAAGTGCATATCCGATTTAAAATCGAAAGGGCTAGTACCGTTTTTAATAGTCAAAAGGGATTGGAGGGCAGCTAGTCCCCCTCCCACGCACACATTTCTCCAAACACATCCAATGAAAATTTTGAGATAGCCATTTTGTTCAACGTAATTGAAAAGGTCCAGAAATTATTTCTTTGAGGGTGACAACCCCCCAGAACCCTCAGGGCAAGGGTTGTAAGTTATACCCTAGGGGCATATAAGATACATATAGTAAGGGTGATCGTATAAATTTCGGAGGGGGCTCATTGGATTGGTGGTCATAACTTATAGTAAACTTTTGGGTATAATTCAGAGTGATCGGAGGTTGGTTACCCCCCCCCCCCACCTCGTGTTTCCTAAAATGTATCTGATACAAATTTTGAGATGGCCATTTGTTGTAGTAGAAGTTTCGAAAACAGCTCATTCGATTGGAAACTGAAAGGGCCAGTGCCCTTTTTAATAGTCGAAAGTGATTGGAGGGCAATAAACCGCCCTCCCACGCCCACCATTTCCCCAAACACATCTAATCAAAATTTTGAAACAGCTATTTTGTTCAACGTAATTGAAAGGTCCAGAAATTGTGTGTTTGAGGATGACACCTTCCCCCCCCCCCAACAACCTCAGGGCAAGGGTTTTAAGTTATGCCCTGGGGGCATTTAAGTTGCATATAGAAAGGATGATCGTATTAACTTTAGAGGGGGCTCATTGGAATGATAATCAGAAGTTAAAGTGCCCTTTGTAAGATTCAGAGTGACCGGGGGGTGGATAACCCCCCACCTCATATTTTTCCGAAATGTATCTGATGGAAATTTTGAGATGACCATTTGTTGTCGTAGAAACTTCTAAAAAGGTTTATTCGATTGGAAATTGAAAGGACTAGTGCCCTTTTTAGTAGTCAATAGTGATTGGAGGGCATCAAGCCCCCCCCTTCCTTATGTCCATCAATTCCCAAAACACATCTAATCAAAATTTTGAGATAGCCATTTTGTTCAGTGTAGTTGAAAGTTCTGGAAATTATGTGTTTGACAACCTCCCATACCTTCTCAACACCAGAACATAATTTGCACTTTACTGAAAACAAAATACATTTTAAAATGTTTTTACTTTGTTTTTACTTGTTTAAAATGTTTTTACTTTGTTTTTACTCGTTTAAAATGTTTTTACTATATATATATATATATATATATATATATATATATATATATATATATATATATATATATATATATATATATATATATATATATATGAAGGAGGAAGTCCTCCTCCTTGCACTCCTATTAAAGCGCGAGTATCTCGTGCCCTTTTTAAGAGTAGCAAGAGGTCGGAGGACAAGCAACCCTTCTTGTCTCAAAAATTTTGAGACAGCCATGTTGTTCAGCATAGTAGAACGGTCCATTAGCTATATCTTTAAGTATATTAGGCATGTCCACCCACTCCAATCTCCAACATAGAAATAGCAACCCATACTATAAATTCTTACAAAAAAAACTGAAAAGATATACAATATTATTTTTTCCATGAATAACACTTAGTCAATAAAAAATGAATATAAATTAATTTAAAAATCTTTCCACAAGACAAGTTTTCAAAGAAAAGTAAAGACCTCCACTAAGCCAAGAATGAGAAAAAATTGAGTCAAATAATCTTACAAGCATAAAACTACCCTTTTTAAGAGTAGCAAGAGGTCGGAGGACAAGCAACCCTTCTTGTCTCAAAAATTTTGAGACAGCCATGTTGTTCAGCATAGTAGAACGGTCCATTAGCTATATCTTTAAGTATATTAGGCATGTCCACCCACTCCAATCTCCAATAAAAAATGAATATAAATTAATTTAAAAATCTTTCCACAAGACAAGTTTTCAAAGAAAAGTAAAGACCTCCACTAAGCCAAGAATGAGAAAAAATTGAGTCAAATAATCTTACAAGCATAAAACTACCACAAATCACTGTCAATAAATAAATGAAACTCAAAACGAACAGAAATTACAATAAATAGCCGAGATAAACTCAGAACGAGCAAGAATTAACATGAGTTGGGCTGATAACCCCCACGCCTTCTCAAGACCAGAACACAATTTGCGCTTTACTGAAAACAAAATACGTTTGAAATCTTTTCACCTTTCTTACTTTCATAAATAAAAATTATCAAAATCTTAAGGAACAAATGTCGGTATGTGTCAACTAAACTGACAATAAACGGTCATTTGTTTGTTGTTTTTATTTTTTTTTTCAGTAAAGCGCAAATTGTGTTCTGAAGGCATGGGGGTTATCAGCCCTACTCATGTTAATAATTCTTGCTCGTTTTGAGTTTGATTCGGCTACTTATTGTAATTTCTGTTCTTTTTTAGTTTCATTTATTTATTGATAGTGATTTGTGGTAATTTTACACTTGGAAAATTATTTGACTTAATTTTTGCTTATTCTTGGCTTAATGGAGCTCTTTACTTTTCTTTAAAAACATGTCTTGTAGAAATAGTTTTTGAAATTAGTATTTAGGAATAGATCTACCTATCTAGGGTTCTATCTAAAGGTTCAAGTTCAAACTTTGTGTCTTACGGAACTGTGATCAGTCCTAAGCTTTTTAAGCTAAAATTTTAAGCTAGGTGAATGATGTGTTTGTGAATGGAGATACAACCCCCGCTAGGGCACAGGAGGGAGTTTTACAAACTCATACATCCACCCTTTTTCTACATGTGAAACGTAAATGTTCCGTGAAAATAGACCCGAACTTTAAAAAAGATAAGAATAGACAGTTTACCTCCTCCCCGCAAACAAATGGCCAAAAATACGACTAAAATCTTATAGTTCAGAAACCTTAAGTCAACATCTAAGTAAAACATAGGATAGGCATAGAGTCTTTCTTTGAAGAATCCTTTGCTTTAATCCTTTACCCTAATTTACGATTAATGAAATTTTCATTCATCTTACCTTACTCAACAACATTTCAGATTAGTGAAACGTAATCTTATTCATTTTTGCCTATAAAACAAATAACGGAGAAAGTTAAAGATGAAGGGATTGTTATTTTAGGTTTTAATGCACTAAAAAGGTGAGAATATTTCCCACCTGGTGCCTTTTATGATGTTTCCAAGATTTTTTTTTTTATTTTCTTCTAGATTTTAGTGTACAGGATAAATTTCAGCGTATTACAATATGAATTTAGTATAGATGATTTGGGAAGAAAAGATTAGCTTTTAATCGATAAAACACGTTATGTTATCTTTTATGTTAATCTTTATTTTAGAGACTATACTTATAGTCTAAAACGCAAATAGTCACCAAGCATTTACTTTGAAAAAAGTATGAAATTTGAAAGCAAAACAAAGCTAGTCAAGAAAAGATTGAAGAGCTACTGTAGTAATGACTTAAGCATTTGTATATGAGGGAGGAGCCACCATGCCTGAAATCTCAAAGTTCTTACAAATTTTCTACTATTTTCCTTATTTTAATTTTTCGGGGATAGAAATTAGCAACCATTTGTAAAAGAGAAAAAAATGAGGAATGAAAAAGAAAAGAGAAGTACGCTTACATTACTACTCTTGGCTCCAATGTACATAAGCATGGTTTGTATTTCCTTTCCAGAATTAACGGGCAATGTCTTATTCTGGTGTTTACTTTATAATCAAACAAGTCTCCTTACCGGTCTTGCCTCCTTATCGAACTGAAACTGAATTTCTAAGTCATATTCGTCGCTCTAAGTATTTTGTCAATTTAGATAAGGCAGTTCTTTTACGATAAAGAGTATCATGTTATTGAAAGTTGTAAGGCTGGTTACGAATCTGTCGCGTCAAGATATGGAGAAACGACTCACTTATTATTTCCTACTTCTAATTATTATTATGAATGCATGAGTTTTTATAAAGAAAAAAGCGAAAGTTCTACATGGTATTGCACATTCAGTTAGTTTTTCTCCTCGAAGGAGTAGTATATTCGTTCTATTTTTATTGTAAAACGGGGAATTAGGGCTCGTGTAGTCAAATAGCTTTAAGTTACATATTTTGCACCAAAAAACGTAATGAATCTTAAATTGTGCTAGTGCTGAAAATAAAATTTGATGCATAAAAATCAGTCCAACTCAGGGTTTATTGCATTTTCATATCTTGAGTGAAAACAAAATTTAATTGGTTGAATGTGATAAATTAATTGGACATATCTTATTTGTCATGAGCGTAAAAGTGACTTTGATATCCATCCCTGTACTTAATAGGACATTGAAGTAATGGAAATGAGTTGCTATCCAGCTTTTTGGAAGGAAAATAGCCAATTGTTGTTCGATTTCATTTGAAGGATTTAGTGCTAAGTGATTCCAGTTTTATTTTGTTTTTGTTTTTTAGATTCATAAGTACTAACACGCCCGAAATGAGCTACAACTCTACACTTACCTATGCTTCTAGGAACCAAGTTTCAGTTTGAGTGTTGTACCATATATTTGAGTAGCTTCTTAAGGATACACAATTTTTCGGTTTTCTCTGTTTCAGATCTAAACTTAAATGTTTCCATATTATAACCTTAGAACATAGGTTGATGTCAGCTTTAAGATCGTTCTGTCATATAATGTTTTTATGACAGATTTAAATGAGATGTGCAAACGTTAGTACTGGACTCAAATTTTACGTGTTATATATGATTGCAATAAAAAACTAGGTTTTCTCGACTGAATGTAAAGAACGACTAACTTAAAACGGGCAAAGATTATTCTGTATATTAGGTAAGCTGCTTTTCCTGAACCACCTGCTCTTTATGTTAACTTTTTATTTGTGGTTTACGTAACATTCCATATTGACCCGCCCTTATGCTTGAGCAGTCGCTCATAGAGAATCAGGACAAAAATTCAAACCTTAATGTAAAGAGTGGGGGATTAAGTAGGGCCCACCACCTCATACACGGAATAATTTCTGTTTGTTTTAAGCTTTAATGTCAGCTCTTTAGATTCATTTGACAAAAATTGTTTGTTTGTCTTGATATTTGTTCGTTTTTATAGTTCATCCTGGGTTACACTAACTGCGAGAAAAGCCACCACCTCTCAAACCTGATTCCTTAAATCTAAATTTAAGTTTTACGCGACAATGCTTCGAGGAAAAGAGCTCACTTCGTATATTTGCTTTTTTAAATAAAATATAATTATCCAATTTTAAATATCATCTTCAAATAAATGGACTCAAAATATTTTCCTAAATTTGTACAATTTTGAAAAGTAGCCCTTTGCTGAAAACTGATCATGCTTGAAGTTTTGGGGAATCAAGATTATATACTAAAATGCACTGATTTCATGGCCAATGAAAGACTATTGAGAGTCTTATAAATTAGTCTTTTATTTTAAGCACTTATGGATTTTTTTGCCTCTAGTAATGATTTTGGGAATGAATTTACCACCGGCCGGCACTATTTCCTCTGCAACTCCACGTAATTTCTCCGCAAAATGGCAGAAAATATCAGTTTTCTGCAGTATAGTCTTTTTGGCCACTTAAAAACGGCACTATGGCTTTTAATTCTTGCCTTTAATTTTTGTTCGATTAGTCCCTCTACTCAGCTTCTAGGATCGTTAGTTTGGTACAATAACCGCTTCGAAAAAAAAAACGAATTAACATGCATCAGTGACTTTCTTTCTGGGAAACGTTGCAAAATCTATATTTTCGTAGATACAAGCTCACTTCTCTTCTCGAGGTTGTTTCCCACGTTTTCCAAAAACCCGGAAAATTTTCTCAGGCTTGTTGCTTTTGATTGGTAACTGAACGTAATAAATTTTCGTGTTCGGAGTCAGCATAAAAAAAATAATTTTATTATGTACTAAAATTCTTTGGTCGCTGTTAGCCTGAGTCGTTCCTTGCTTGCAGTTCATCATCACGAGCTGTTTCGTCTAAAGATTAATGGCTGGAAACAGGTTGATTTTATTCAAACCATGATCCTGTGCTTCTGAACACATTTTTTAGTCAGGTCTCAACAGTCTTAGGGTGTTCAAAAATCTGGAGGTGTACTTTGGTTCTGCGGCTTTGATTTGGAAACATACTGAAAACACAGTGCTAAAATAAAAAGTTTTATTGGGCCTCTAAAGTAAACAGCTTTAATGTAAAATTCGAGTTCTTAAGCACGAATTTTTGGTCGCTTACGACTTCTTAGCGTAAAATTCCATCGTCTGCTTTTTCTGACGAAATTTAGGCTTTAGTAAATATTAGTAAATAGTAAATTTGAAGCATCTCTGACATCTTCCTAGTTAAGTTAATTTTTGTAACATCCATCTTATTTAAGAAACAGTTATAAGTTTCTATTCTTTTAAAATCTCAAAAACTCGTAGAAAGAAACTGTATTTATCATTGCAAAAATTCTTATGGTTGAAGCAAAATCTGGTTACAAAATCTAAATAGTTGATTAGGCAAACTTTCTAGAAAGGCTTCAGAGAATTTAATTTTTTGTGCGATAGAATCTACCATCTTCTGTCAAAATTTAGCTTTGTGTCCTCTCCCAACCTTCCTCAAGCTCAGAAGTCTTGTTTTTCATCTACAAAAATTAACAAACAACAACTTATTAATGCAACGCGAACTCTCTCATAAATATGCTGACAAAGTTTTGTTTGTAGAAACTCTCACCAAAACAAGCCTGTTCCCGTTAAACAATCCAATAGAACAAATTGTTGGTTCCTATTTATTCACGTAACTGACTAAAACGGACATTTTCAAAAATGTTTAAATGAACAGAAATTAATATTAATAAAAAAAACTTAAATACTTACAAAAACTAAAATTAATAATCAAGTAGGTCTGAAAAGCATAAGATATTGCTATGAACGAATTAATGATAGCTAAAACAAATAGATTGCTAAAACACATAGCTAAAACAAACTCAAGCAAACAGAAATCAAACAGTTCGTGGTAACGAACTGTAGTAAGGAGCGATCCGGCTCAATGGTAACCAAAACTCTAAAAAATTGAATTTTGATATCAATAGCTACATCAAAAGAATCGCATTTTAATGTTGATTTTAAATATATAAGTTTCATCAAGTTTAGTCTTACCCATCAAAAGTTACGAGCCTGGGAAAATTTGCCTTATTTAGGAAAATAGGGGGAAACACCCTTAAAAGTCGTAGGATCTTAACGAAAATGAGACCATCAGATTCAGCGTATCAGAGAACCCTATTGTAGAAGTTTCAAGCTCCTATCTACAAAAATGTGGAATTTTGCATTTTTTGCCAGAAGACAAATCACGGGTGCGTGTTTATTTGTTTTTTTTTTTTTTTTTTTTTTTTTTTTTTTTTTTTTTTTTTTTTTCCAGGGGTGATCGTATCGACCAAGTGGTCCTAGAATGTCGCAAGAGGGCTCATTCTAACGGAAATGAAAAGTTCTAGTGCCCTTTTTAAGTGACCAAAAAAATTGGAGGGCATCTAGGCCCCCTCCCACGCTCATTTTTTCCCAAAGTCAACGGATCAAAATTTTGAGATAGCCATTTTGTTCAGCATAGTCGAAAATCATAATAACTATGTATTTGGGGGTGACTTACTCCCCCACAGTTCCTGGGGGAGGGGCTGCAAGTTACAAACTTCAACCAGTTTTTACATATAATAATGGTTATTGGGAAGTGTACAGACGTTTTCAGGGGGATTTTTTTGGTTTTGGGGGTAGGGTTGAGGGAGGGGGCTATGTGGGAGGATCTTTCCTTGGAGAAATATGCCATGGGGGAAAAAATTCAATGAAAAGGGCGCAGGACGAATCTGGTCACGTTAGAAAAAACGTCAAATTCAGAGCTTAATATACAATGCTGGGTGTTCGGAGCCTCTCTATTATGGAGTATAATTTGAAAATAACACAACTATACGAGCGATAAAACATATATACCACAACCATAACTCAACTAACGAAAGAACTGCTAAGAGATAACACAACTATAAAGCGAAAACAGGTGAAAACTAACGGGAAAATAAACGAACTAAGAGGTGGAAGGGGCCCAGAGAAAAAATATAATCATTTTTCAATTTTGAGCCTAACTTCCGCAAAGGAGTAATAATGTCAGAAGCCCCGAAATACCGAATTATTTTCTTTTCAAACAGTTCGTGGTAAAGAACTGTAGTAAGGGGCGACCCGGCTCAATAGTAAACGGAACTCTAAAAAACCGAATTTTGATGCTAAAAGATACATCAAAAGAATCGAATTTTCACGCAGATTCTAAATATATAAGTTCCAATTAATTTAGTCTTTGTCATCAAAAGTTACGAGCCTGAGAAAATTTGCCCTATTTTGGAAAAAAAGGGGAAACATCCCCTAAAAGTCATAGAATGTTAACGAAAATCACACTATCGCATTCGGCATATCAGAGAACTCTATAGCAAAAATTTCAAGCTCCTATCTAAAAAAATGTGGAATTTCATATTTTTTGCCAGAAGACAAATCACGGGTGCGTGTTTATTTGTTTGTTTGTTGTTGTTTTTTTCTTTTCCCCAGGGGTCATCGTATCGACCAGGTAGTCTTAGAGTGTCGCAAGAGGGCTCCTTCTTACGGAAATGAAAAGTTCTAGTGCCCTTTTAAGTGATAGAAAAATTGGAGGGCAAATAGGCCCCCTCCCACGCTAATTTTTTTTCCAAAAGTCAATAGATTAAAATTTTAAGATAGTCATTTTGTTCCGCATAGTCGAAAACCATTATAACTATGTCTTTGGGAATGACTTACTCCCCCACAATTCCTGGGAGAGGGGCTGCAAGTTACAAACTTTGACCAGTGTTTACATATAGTAATGGTTATTGGGAAGTGTACAGACGTTTTAGCCAAAAAAAAATTAATATACTAATTTCATTTCAATAATTTATGTGCGGAGAGCCAAAATCAAACATGCATTAATTCTAAAACGTTCAGAAATTAAATAAAAAAAACTAGTTTTTTTAACTGAAAGTAAGGAGCGACATTAAAACTTAAAACGAACAGAAATTACTCCGTATATGAAATGGGTTGTCCCCTCCGCAGTCCCTCGCTCTTTACGCTAAAGTTTGACTCTTTGCCACAATTCTACTTTTTAAAACAATTAAAAACTTTAGCGTAAAGAGCGAGGGACTGCGGAGGGGACAACCCATTTCATATACGGAGTAATTTCTGTTCGTTTTAAGTTGTAATGTCGCTCCTTACTTTCAGTTAAAAAAACTAGTTTTTTTTATTTATTAACAAAAGGGCAGAACATTATTAATGCTACACCGTAAAAATTATGTATTTCAAACAAAAGTTTTTCATTCAAGGTTTAGGAATTGATTACGTCAATTGCTAATTTTTGAAGTGATCAGTTTAGCTTTTTGAGGTAATATCTTATATTGGTGAATATATATATATATATATATATATATATATATATATATATATATATATATATATATATATATATATATATATATATATATATATATATATATATATATATATATATACATATATATATATATATATATATATATATATATATATATATATATATATATACATATATATATATATATATATATATATATATATATATATATATATATATATATACATATATATATACATATATATATATATATATATATATATATATATATATATATATATATATATATATATATATATATATATATATATATATATCGGATTCGTCTTGACTTTGATGCATTGGAAAAGAGCACTTTTAAAATGAGTATTAATAAAAAATTATTGCATATTGGATTAATAAAATTAGATTGATTGTTAAAAATATTGTGATCTATAATTACTAAAATGTAATGAAAATATTGAAAAATGGGAATAAATTTTCAATAAAAAACAAAACAAAAAAAAACTTTTTTTTCACTAATAATAACTAAATTCTAAATGTTTGTGGAAGCCTTTATCAAAGAGTAAAAAAAGAAAAGAAAAAGTACAAACAGAACATGTCTAGAACAAGAGAAAAATACAAACGCCGATACGCTTTTTTGTATATTTTCATTTCGTTTTAATTGTAAATAGAAAGGCTGTGTGGTCTAAGAAATTATTTTGATTCATAACAATAAAATAATTCCTGAAAGCTTGATCAGTTTTTTGACAGTCCAGTGTTTAAGAGAGATGATTTCTAAAATACCTTTTGTTTTCAGTAAAACCCAAGTGACTCTTAAGTGTTTAAAAGGGCCCCCCCTTTTATTTTGGTAGTTTCTGCTCATTTCAGCTTTGACTTGATTATTATTTTAATTTCTGTTCGTTCCAGGTTTCATTTATTAAAGCGAACTCGTTGTAATATTTAAATTTTAAGTTTGCCATGAGTATTCGTTATAATTACTATTCATTTTTGGTTCTAATTTGTTTATTCATAGTACTTTCTGTTCGTCATAAGTTTGATTCGTATTTCTGCTCTTTCTAGATGTTGATATTACTCTACTTTTGGGAAAACATTTTTTCATTTTTTTTATTATTAATTTCTGTTGGTTTTAATTGGTTGATTTCCATCTCTGGCTGATTGTAGGAATATTTGTAGAGTTCTATAAGTTTTATGTTCATGAATCAAAATGTTACATTGCAATTAAAATTTTATGCATCATCTGAGTCAAGGCCGTATCCGGTAGGTGGGTTAAGGGGTTTGAACCCCCCCCCCCTCTCCCCCGAAATGTTTGTCCGACTCGTGAAAACGTAACAAAAATGAGTATAAACAAATTTTTGATGCGTTTAAAAAAAAACTTGTGCCCCTTCCTGGAAAAATTGTTTTTATACCCCCCCCTCATCCCCGAAAAAAAAATCCTGAATACAATCCTGATATGAGTATTCAGTGAATATATTCGATCCGCCGTAGTTTTGCGCATTTACTTTTTTATAGTAGTTAAAAAATGGTTTTATGGGGGGAGGGGGTTAATTTTAAAGAATATCAATCGTCTTTGGTCTTTTGTGGGGCCGATGTCATTCTAACCCCAGTTCTGTTGAGACACCTGAGTATATATGTATCTTACTCATCCATGTTTTGTCTTAAAGGTTAGCTTCTGTATAGAAATACATGTCTAGGTCATTTACAAAGAAATTTGTTTTGTTTCCTAAAATAACAAATAGGCTTAAGTCTTTTCCTGAAACAATTTGTCTTTTTTCACAATTTAATTAAACCTATTTTCTTGCTTTACTGTAAAGTTTGAGAAAGGAATAGAACAATTTTACGTGGAACGATAAGAATTTTCGAAATATAAAACAAGTTGAAATGAATTTAACCTCTTTCCAGGTCAAGAAGATATAGAAATAACTTGTGAAGTGTTGGCCGAAAGATTAGCTGAAGTGGATGAAGCACCCGAGCTATTAGTTCTTCCCATTTACTCCCAACTCCCTTCCGACCTACAAGCTAAAATTTTCCAGAAGTCTCCTGAGGGTATCCGAAAATGTGTAGTTGCCACAAATATCGCCGAAACTTCGTTGACTGTTGATGGTATCATGTATGTTGTAGATAGCGGCTATTGTAAGCTGAAAGTAAGTTTTTTTTTCAATGAAGTATTTTTATAACTTTTGAATGGTAAACATGTCCTATGCTGGTTCTAACCATTCTTGTTTAATTAATATCCTAATAGATTTTCTTTTTTTCTTTTTTTTCTTATTGTTGACAGAAATTTAATTTCGATTGCTTGCACATTTGATAGCCATTTTCAAGTATAACAGTAACTTATTTTATTCAGTTTTTCGGAAGGAGGCCTTGCAATTCATGGACGACTTTAGCTCTCACTTTTCTACTGGGACTCACCATTATGGCGTAATGAATATTAAATACACTGCAAAAACCCATGAATTCCAGCAAAAAGGAGTATATTGGGATTTTGACGAAAAAAACACACAAAAGAGTATCAGGAAAAAATAACTAAAAATCTGGAGCAAGCGAAAATCATTAGTCGGGGACCGGCTGAACAGCTAAATGACATTTGGGAATTTTTTAAGAATGACTTTCCTGTCCAATCCGTCATACAAAGATTGGCATGGATTAAGGAAACATACTCAGAGTCCGACATTATACAGCCAATGAAGAGCAAATTAATGGATGAGATTAACAAAGAAAGGATAAATAATCAAAAGGAATTTTGTCATGAAATTTGTAAATAATACAGTGAAGGATTAGATGGAGAGACATTAGGAAATGCGCGTTACATAACAGAAAACTGCTCGGATGGAATTTTACTCTACGATGAATAACACAATCATCTTAGGCTGCAAATTCGAAAATAAATAACGGTACTTAGCGTTCACTACTCCCACAATCCCTTCAAAAAGTGCCTGACACCCTGTGGTAGGGGGTAATAAGGGTAGCCTCATAAGCTTTGTGCAATTAAGCGATTTGCTACTTAGAAACGAGTAACTGGCTCTGACACCCCACATGTTTCTGGGGCGCTGAACCCCAACACCTAGCTGGTGGGGCGCTTCGCGCCCCCCCAAGCCCCCCCGCGCGCGTAAGTCGTTACGCGCCATATTAGTTACGCGCCATTGTAGTTGTGTCCCTGTGTCCCACCTGTGAATATAGATAGATTTATATATGTGTTTCAAACTACGTAAAAATTGCGAATATACAACATTCTTGGCTTTCCCACTACTGGGAGCTTTCCGTTTCCAATTGCCAGCAATTGATCTGAAAATGTTTGACCAGAGTCATCGTTACACAGACAGACAACTTATTTATATATATATATATATATATATATATATATATATATATATATATATATATATATATATATATATATATATATATATATATATATATATATATATTTCTTTTTAATTTTTTTGTAGTTTTTACCTTTTTTAGTTTTTTTCTTCTTTTGTATTAATGCTAAAGCCAAGGTTCAAACCTGGAGCCTCTCGGACCTAGAACCTGAAACATAACGCTTTACCAACTCAGCTACTTCGGCTTGAATACATTCGTTTTGAGCAGCTTCCTCGGGTGTTGCCATTGTAGGTTCTTCAGTCATTTTACAATTAGAAATTTCTCTTTCAACGGTCTTCTTACAATTAAAAATTTGTCTTTGAACGATATTCTTAAATACCTGTGTCCTGGTCGTCATTTATATTCCCTGTGTCCCGGTCGTCATTTGTGTCCCGGTATCCCAGTCTGTAATTTCTCTTTGAGTGTCCCGGTCGTTATTTATATTCCCTCTGTCCCGGTCGTCATTTGTGTCCCGGTCTGTAATTTCTCTTTGAGTGTTTTTTCTTTTTAGTATTTTTTAGTTTTTTACATTTTTTCTTTTTTCAGTTTTCTTTTTCTTCTTTATTTTTCAGCGTGTCCTGGTCGTCATTTATATTCCCCGTGTCCCGGTCGTCATGTTTTTTACATTTTTTCTTTTTTCAGTTTTCTTTTTCTTCTTTTTTTTTCAGCTTCACTATGAAATACATATCGCCGAACCTTTGTTTTCTTAGCTAAAATCTGGTAGGCATTGATGACCTTATCCAAGTCAAAATCCCAAACCCAATCATCATCGCTATCATTTTCAGTTTTGATATGTTTTGACTCTCGCTGTCCAGGTGGATCTTCATCTAACTGCGCGGTTTTGCGTTCTTTAGCCTCAAGCCTGTTTCCTTGCTGTTCTTTTGATTCCTCGGCACGCTTTCTTTTCTGACTTTCTCTATCAGCAGCAAGTTTTTTGGCATAGACTCTTTGAGCATCTTCATCGGCTTTTACCATTGTAAGTTCATCAGTCATTTTAAACTTAAACATTAATAGATTTCTACGTGAACATATATGTCTTAAATATCTTTAATGACGTCACCGTCATAGCAAAAATGACGA
This sequence comes from Artemia franciscana, assembly GCF_032884065.1. Lineage (NCBI taxonomy): Eukaryota > Metazoa > Arthropoda > Branchiopoda > Anostraca > Artemiidae > Artemia > Artemia franciscana. The sequence goes on from NC_088875.1 coordinate 21,700,426, forward strand.
CAACTAACTTCATGACGTCAGTCGACACAGAAACATGACGTCACCTGATCCACAGACAGACAACTTATTTTTATATATATAGATATATATGTTTTTAACTACGTAAAACTTGCGAATATACAACATTCTTCGCTGTCCCATTGTCTGTACCTATAAATAGATTGTCAGGTTTACCGACTCTTGAACATGCAACATATAATTGTCCATGGGAAATACAATCCGTATTCAGATCTATACCTCATTATTCTAAGGATTGCCCTTGAGCTTTGTTGATGATGATTACTAATCGAACATTCCCTGTGTCCCCGTCGTCATTTATATATCCCCCCCTGTGCCCCCCGGCGTCCCCGTTGTAGTTGTGTCCCTGTGTCCCGGTCTTCATTTATATTCCCTGTGTCCCGGTCGTCATTTGTGTCCCGGTGTCCCAGTCTGTAATTTCTCTTTGAGTGTCCCGGTCGTCATTTATATTCCCTGTGTCCCGGTCGTTATTTGTGTCCCGGTGTCCCGGTCTGTAATTTCGTCAGTCGAAAAACATGACGTGAGTCGACAAACAACTTCATGATGGCATAATGCTCAATCCTTATGATGACGTCAGTCGACACACAAACATGACGTCGGTCAACAGACAGACAAACAACTTATTTATATATATATATATAGATATTAGTTACGCGCCATTGTAGTTGTGTCCCTGTGTCCCACCTGTGAATATAGATAGATTTATATATGTGTTTCAAACTACGTAAAAATTGCGAATATACAACATTCTTGGCTTTCCCATTGTCTGTCCATATACAAAGCCGTATGTACTAATAATGACGTCATATGCAAACGCTCTTTTTACAAACAAACTAACATGCATACACACAACTCGTTTTTATATAGATAGATAGATAGATAGATACAATGCAAATTAACTACGTAAAACTTGTGAATATACAACAGTCTTCGCTGTCCCATTGTCTGTGCGTATAGATTGTCAGGTTTACCGACCCTCAAAGATGCAACATACAATTGTACATTGGTAAAGCAATCTGTATTAAGATCTATACCGCATTTTTCTAGTGATTGCCCTTGAGCTTTGTTGATGGTGGTTGCAAATGCTAATCGAATTGGGAATTGCAATCTTTTAAATTGAAAAAGCAGATCCGTTGGAATCATGGGATTGCGAGGAATAAGAACAGCCTCACCCTCATAAGGCCCTGTCAAGATTGTGGCCTCTATTAGGTTTTCCATTGTTTTTTTTTACGGCAAGTCGCGTGCCATTGCAAAGCTCTGGTGGGTTGATATTTCTTAAAAGTATTATTGGTACGCCTATTTTAGTTGTAGCACGTGTGGTGGAAACCCTGAAGGATCTATGGAATTTAAAAATTCAGATGGATAATTAACCGCTTCATTTGGTTCCAAAATACAAATTAACTGCGTAAAACTTGCGAATATACAACATTCTTCGCTGTCCGATTGTCGCTGCATATAAATAGATTGTCAGGTTTACCGACCCTCGAACATGCAACGTACAATTGTCCATGGGAAAAACAATCAGTATTAAGATCTATTCCACATTTTTCTAATGATTGACCTTGAGCTTTGTTAATGGTGATTGCAAATGCTAATCGAATTGGGAATTGCAATCTTTTAAATTGAAAAGGCAGATCCGTTGGAATCATGGGAATGCGAGGAATAAGAACAGCCTTACCCTCAAAAGGCCCTGTCAAGATTGTGGCCTCTATTAGGTTTTCCATTGTTTTTTTTACGGCAAGTCGAGTGCCATTGCAAAGCTTTGGTGGGTTTATATTTCTTAAAAGTATTATTGGTACGCCTATTTTTAGTTGTAGCACGTGTGGTGGAAACCCTGAAAGATCTATGGAATTTAAAAATTCAGATGGATAATTGACCGCTTCATTTGGTTCCAAAACTGTGTCGACTGACTTGTAAAGGACTGCCTGGTCTCGAATCTTGGTCAAAACAATATTGTTGATTTCGTGGACGTCTATATTTTTGGGTGCGAGAATCGCTCTTTCACTTAGCCATTTATCATTTTTATAATTTTTTAGAATATTCGGAAATACTTTTTCAATCAATTCATTTTTGGACGTCACTAAATTACAGAAATCAGCAGGTAGTTGTATACGTCCTGAAATTGAGTCTACTGGGAGCTTTCCGTTTCCCATTGCCAGCAATTGATCTGAAAATGTTTGACCAGAGTCATCGTTTTGCAATCGGACACGCATATTTGTAGTTAATTTTAATGTTTTTACGTGTGCCCATAAATTAGAATTTTTCAGGCAAGCATTCATTTCGTCTGCAGGAGTTGATCTAGGTATTATAGGTAACGTTTGCCTGAAATCTCCCGCAAGCAATATTAAGGTGCTGCCAAAGGGTTTCGACTTCCCTCGCAAATCTTTCAAGCATTGATCCAGAGCCTCGAGCGATTTTTTGTGTGCCATTGTGCACTCATCCCAAATAATAAGTTTGCATTGCTGCAATACTTTACCCATCCCAGATGATTTGGAAATATTGCACGTGGGAGTTTCTGTAGAATGCAAGTTCAGAGACAATTTCAAAGCGGAATGAGCAGTTCTTCCACCAGGCAGCAATGTTGCGGCTATTCCGGACGACGCGATTGTCAACGCTATATCATTTTTTGATCGAATTGATGCCAGAATCAGTTTTATCACAAACGTTTTACCAGTACCTCCTGGCGCATCCAAAAAGAAAATTTCTCCAACGTTGTTATCGACACAATGCATTATCGTATCATAAATGTCTTTTTGTTCCGACGTTAACTTGGAAATGTTATTTTGTACATGTGACAATAGATCACTCGTACTGTAACTTTGTTCACGATCCAATTCTACACATGTCGAAACAGCAGCGATACGGTTAGGTGAAGGCATTCCCAAATCCTGAAGAGGTTTGTTTGCCATACTTACGCACAAATCTTCTATAACAACTAAACTGTAGTTATAAATTTCTGATGTAAAATAAAAAGTCATATCTGACGTCTCTAATATCTGACGGTTTTCGATGGAGTATATCTTCGGACATTTTTGACTTATATTTTTCCCATAACTCTGTAGGAGCTGATGGAGAGCAAGTTGTTAAAATGATGCCAAACAATGCACGAATTTGACTTGGGGTTGACGTTTCGCACGCGTCATTGATGCAGTTATCCCAGTGTTGGTCATTCTCCAATAAATTCAGAGCTTGGCATGCACTACGGTAAGTGTCATGTATAGTACCATTTACAGTCCTCAAATACTCAAAGGATGTCGGACCGGGTACATTCACCAAAAGCAGGCGTAGAAAGAAGCATTCATGTTGATTGGGGTGAACGGTGTAGAGTCTTCCTATCGTGGTATCTTTGAAGATGGTAGGTTGGCCGTCGACTTACCCTGTTTTCGACGTTCAAATACTTTATTTTTAGTATTCCACGTGTTATACGAAGGCACTTCAGTATACAGCAGTTTTTTTGCAAAAGAATCATTTTTGCAAAGCGAAAAAAAAAGCTGTTAATGTTGTATCCGGTGAATTCAGGACTCTTTGTTGCACGTTGGTTTCCGTGAAATAAACACGTTGACCATTCTGTAAATGTACCGCTAAGTGAACAACAGCTGGACTACGTTCATGTATCGGAAATGAAAGAATTCGCCAAACAGCTTCATTACTGCTTATGTATCTTCCAGCCTGATATTCTACGATTTCATCGAAATCTTTGATTTCGGACTGCAAGCCAAAAACTGCCATGTCACTGCCTTTGTTGACGTATTTACATATGTATTTGATTGCCTTTACGGAGTTACAGTATTCAACGTTTATGTGTGCATTAAATGTTTTTGATAATAATGGGGAATATGGAACAACCCACTGGTTATCTACTTCGATGGTGGTACCGTTACGCTTCTTTATTATTGCTGTTTTACCGCCATCTTCAGTAGATCTTTTTCTATATTGTGGATAACCATCATTGCCAGTAATTGTCTTGGGTACTAAAAGTCGAGGATATTGCTTTGTGCACCTTCCTTTGGCCATGCATGGTGAATTTTCGTTCAGTGCACCACAAGGTCCATGTATCATATTTTTTACAATAATATCATGTAATCCCTTATCGACATTTTTATCAGGTATTTCAGCGGAAATCAAATCATCAATTTCGTTCGAAGTAATTTTTTTATGTAGCCAGATTAGTATATGTGCGTGTGGCAAACCTCGTTTTTGCCATTCCACTGAGTACATCCAGCATCGCACTGACCCAAATACTTCACGTTTTACAAGGTAGTTTATCAGTGATTTCAACTTTTGCCGGAAGACACGTGCCGTAATGTCATGCCTATGAACCGCCGATTGTCCTTGAAGTAAAAGCTGCAGTATCTCGTCCCAAGATTGATTACATGTAAATGTAATAAATAAATCTGGACGACCATAGAGACGAACATACGCAATAGCATCTTGAGCATATTCATGCATATGACGGGGACTGCCAGCATATGACGAAGGTAAAATTGTTAATCTTCCAACGTTTGTGGTATTACCGTCATTTATAACTGCATCTCGCTAATGAATATATTGTTCAGAGCGGAGCTTGGTCTGATTCAGGCGGATATATAGCAAACGTTCTGATTCAGTTTTAGCATACATATCCACGACAAATTGGTGAAACAATTCACGGCATTTTAAAATATAATTTTCTTCATCCTGCCGAATCATTAGTCTATAGGAATAATAATGCATTGCACTGCATTTCTTATTCATTTCTTTGTCAGTGGCTGGATTCATCAATTTAATATTAAAGTGATAGCCGTCGGCTCCATCCCAAAAAATTAAAGGATATTGTAGGGCATCGTAGCATCGATGAGTTTCAGCAATTCTTAACAACTGAGCGTTTCGCTTATGAAGAATAATATCTCGAGGTAAAAACTGATCACCGACCATAACAATTTCACTTCGTCGGTAGTCGGAGCATTGTATCTACGCACATGTTGGCCAGGAGGTGTTTTGTCAGCGGAAATAACAATTTGATGCGTATCAGTAGGCATCAAATCGATTGCTGTTTTGAACAGACGCACTAAATTATTATTTTCGTGGAAAAGATGTTGCAATTGGGAAACGATTGTCCTTTCAACGTTGGGAGAAATTTCGCAACGTGCATTCAATTCAGAATTTCTATCACTGATGAAGTACAATTGTAAAAATTTATGATTCTCGCCTGAGAATGATAGAAGGGACCCTGCTTTATGATAAATTTGCCCTTTTACTTTGAAAGTAGACATAAATTGATCTGGATTTTCGGTTTGGGCTCCAAACGACGTCATTTGGAAACATGAGTTGTATTTTCTGATTTTTGACAAAAAACGCTTAGATTCTGACCTAGTTCCAGTAAGGAAAGTCTTCAATGGCTCTGGTGGTGCAGCCAATAGAGGAAGTTTAACTTTTCCTGAGGCGCAACACATTCCCATTGTTTCACCATTGAATTTCAAGGCCTTGCAATAGGGACAAATTTTAGACATTGTCCCGACTTGAACACATCTACTCAAGCTATAATCATCGACTGGGTTGTACCTGAATGCCAGGCGATAACTTTCAGGTTGCTCTGATTCCTCGGCACGCTTTATTTTCTTACTTTCTCTATCTGCAGCAAGCCTGATTTCTTGCTGTTCTTGTGATTCCTCGGCACGCTTTCTTTTCTTACTTTCTCTATCAGCAGCAAGCCTGATTTCTTGCTGTTCTTGTAATTCCTCGGCAAGCCTTCTTTTTTCACATTCTCTTTTAGCAGCAAGTCTGCTTCCGCGTTGCTCTGGTAGTTCCTCGGCACACTTTCTGTTCTTTCTTTCTCTATCAGCCTCAAACCTGTTTCCCTGCTGTTCTTTTGATTCCTCGGCACGCCTTCTTTTTTCACTTTCTCTTTTAGCAGCAAGTCTGCTTTCGCGTTGCTCTGGTAGTTCCTAGGCACGCTTTCTTTTCTGACTTCCTCTATCAGCAGCAAGTTTTTTGGCATAGACTATTTGAGCATCTTCATCAGTCATTGTAAACTTAAACATTAATATATTTCTACGTGAACATATGTCTTATATAACTTGAATGACGTCACCGTCAAAACAAAAATGACGGCAACTAATTTCATGACGTCAGCCGACACAGAAACATGACGTCACCCGACAACTAATTTCATGACGTCAGCCGACACAGAAACATGACGTCACCTGATCCACAGATCCACAGACAGACAACTTATTTTTATATATATAGATAGATAGATATATATGTATATTTATGTATATATACATATATGTATATTTATGTATATATACATATATATATATATATATATATATATATATATATATATATATATATATATATATATATATATATATATATATATATATATATATATAAATAAGTTGTCTGTCTGTGTGTCTGTCTGTCTGTCAGGTGACGTCATGAAGTTAGTTGTCGTCATTTTTGCCTGAATGACTGAAGAACCTACAATGGCAACAGCCGAGGAAGCTGCTCAAAGAGTCTATGCCAAAAAACTTGCCGCTGATAGAGAAAGTAAGAAAAGAAAGCGTGCCGAGGAATCACAAGAACAGCAAGAAAACAGGCTTGCAGCTGATAGAGAAAGTAAGAAAAGAAAGCGTGCCGAGGATTCACAAGAACAGTAAGAAAACAGGCTTGCGGCTAAAGAACGCAAAACCGCGCAGTTAGATGAAAATCCACCTGGAAAGCGAGAGTCAAAACATATCAAAACTGTAAATTATAGCGATGATGATTGGGTTTGGGATTTTGACTTGGATAAGGTCATCAATGCCTACCAGATTTAAGTTAAAAAACAAAGGTTCGGCGATATGTACTTCATAGTGACGCTGAAAAATAAAGAACAAAAAAAAACTGAAAAATGTAAAAAACTAAAAAAAACTAAAAAGAAAAAACACTCAAAGAGAAATTACAGACCGGGACACAAATGACGACCGACACAGAGGGAATATAAATGACGACCGGGAACCTCAAAGAAAAATTACAGACTGGGACACCCGGACACAAATCACGACCGGGAATATAAATGACGACCGGGACACAGGGACACAACTACAACGGGGACGCCGGGGGCACAGGCGGGATATATAATTGACGACTGAGACACAGGGATTGTTTGAATAGAAATTACAGACCGGGACGCCCGGACACAAATGACGACCGGGACACTGGGACACAGGGAATATAAATGACGACCGGGACACTCAAAGAGAAATTACAAACTGGGACACCAGGACACAAATGACGACCGGGACACAGGGAATACAAATGCTATTTATATGCACAGACAATGGGACAGCGAAGAATGTTGTATATTCGCATGTTTTACGTAGTTAAAAATATATATTTATATCTATCTCTATTCACAGGTGGGACACAGGGACACAGCTACAATGGCGCGTAACTAATATGGCGCGTAACGACTTACGCGCGAGGGGGGGCTTGGGGGGCGCGAAGCGCCCCACCAACTAGGTGTTGGGGTGCTACTCATCCATACAATCACATAGGTCAAACAGCATAGCCATACACGATCAACCATAAAGAATAATCCATGGACAGGCAGTCATGTCGTCAATAAGTATAAGTCGTCATTTACCAAACAATAAAGACAAATAATTCAGAGGCAACAACCCAACACAAGGGCTCATCAGGAGAATACACTTGCCTATAGGGTTTCGGCACTTTAAATTCTCTACCCAGTCAAGTGTTGTGCCTACCACAGAATTTCCATGTCATCCCCTTGTCAGGTATCACCCCCAAAATACATGCCTATGAAAAAAAAACAGCAAATGTAGAACAACCAAGTAACACCAAAACAAACTTATCCTGTTAATATATTCCTCTTTTTAGCAACAATATATATATATATATATATATATATATATATATATATATATATATATATATATATATATATATATATATATATATATATATATATATATATATAACTGACACAGACACATTCCTTGACCACGGTCTTAAATTGAGCTGAAATTTTTCATATTTATAATAATCTGAGCGCAGCTGTTTTTTTTTTCACTTTCGGAAAAGATATTCCAAAATGGTGATATAGCTAGAAAATGAGGTATAACCAAAGCAATGTATAGCTGAGCTCGAATCTGCCGGTCATTATTATTTTTTTTTGTGATGGAAAGCTGTAAGCTTTTTTCTTCTTTTCTTCAAAATGATTTATCTTTAGGGAACGTGTAAAAACCATATTCAACCCAATAGGCATTCCTAAATAAACAATAGAATTGGATAAACAACGTCATCACCAAACTTGACAACACGGTCCCGTGAATTCGCTCCTTTTCTGCAAAATGCAACACCTTCACTTTTGTTAGTATAAGATGCGAGACTGATCTGTTTATACGCTTTGCTAAGTATATCAAAATTTTCTTCAATTCTAAAAAGGCAATGGCTTTTGCTTAAAATGTCCGCCGCATAATTTAACAGTGAGATATCCGTTCCCTGGAAAATAAATCTCATTTTTACGGAGTTCTGGCTCTCAAGGATCCTATTATTATGCAACAGTTTTGACGAAATAGCACTTTGTCGGATCCCTTTCCTCGCTGGTACTGAGTTACACAGAATAATTTGTCCACTTCTAGAAGGCACTTTAAGTCGGATAGAATGTTTACTATACATATTATGAAAAGGTAAAATGATCGACTGGTCCCCGCCACGGTTTTGTGCTGCAAGTAGCATATGAGTATGTATTCCGGAGTCAAATGCGCTACGGATATCATGACTTGCCAGGAAACTGCACTCATTTAACGCATCAGCTTCTATAAGCATACTTGCTAAAAAATATAATAGACGTGCTTGCGACCGATACATTTTAAAAATCAAATTGATTATCAAGAGTACGACATTTACTTGAAATATCATCAATACGAGCATTTTCATCAGTTTATACAGAACAGGTGAAACAGCTATAGGACGGTAAGACATGCAATCTGCCGGGGTTTTCACGTTTTTATGGCACTTGGGGAGAAACCTAAAATCTTGGAAAACACCTAGAGTGGAGGGATCAGGATGAAACTTGGTGGGGAATATAAGCACCTAGATACATGATTGAAATAACCGGAACGGATCTGCTCTCTTTGTGGTAGTTGGGGGGGGGGGGGGTTAATTCTAAAAAATAAAAACAAATGAGGTATTTTTAACTTACGAACGGGTGATCGAATCTCAATGAAATTTGATATTTAGAAGAATATAGTGTCTCAAAGCTCTTAGTTTAAATCCCGGCCGGATCTGATGACATTGGGGGGGGGGGGGAGTTGGAAGGTGAAAACCTAAAATCATTGAAAACTCTTAGAGTGGAGGGATCGGGATGAAACTTGGTGGGAAAAATAAACACAAGTCCTAGATACATGATTGACATAATCGGAACGGATCCGCTCTCTTTGGGGTAGTTGGGGGGGGGGGGGGTAACTCTGAAACATTAGAAAAAATGATGTATTTTTAACTTACGAACGGGTGATTGGATCTCAATGAAATTTGATATTTAGATGGATATCGTGTCTCAAAGCTCCTATTTTAAATCCCGGCAGGATCTGGTGACATTAAGGGGAGTTTGGGGTGGGGGAACCTAAAATCATGGAGAACGCTTATATTGGAGGGATCGGGATGAAACTTGGTCGGAAAAATAAGCAGAAGTCTTAGATACGTGATTTGCATAGTTGGAAAGGATCTGCTCTATTGGGGGGGGGGGGGTAATTTTGAAAACTTAGAAAAAATTATGTATTTTTAACTTACGAAGCAGTGATCGGATCTTCATGAAACTTCATATCTAGAAGGACCTCGTATCTCAGATCTCTAATTTTAACTCTCAACCGGATCCAGCGTCATTGGGGGGGGGGGAGGAATCTCAGAAAATACTTAAAGCGGAGAGATCAGGATGAAACTGGATGGGAAGAATAAGAACCTGTCTAAGATACGTGACTGAACTAACCGGAACGGATCTGCTCTCTTTGGTAGAGTTGGGGGGGGGGGGGTAATTTTGAAAATTGAGGTAGTTGTAACTTACAAAAGGGTGACTAGATCTTAATGAAATTTGATATTTAGAAGGATCTTGTGCTTTAAAGCTCTAATTTTAAATTCCGACAAGATCCTGTGACATTGGGCGGAGTTGGAGGGGAAACCGGAATTCGTGGAAAACGTGAAAATTGAGGTATTTTTATCTTACGAATAGGTGATCGGATCTTAACGATATTTGATATTTAGAAGGAATTCATGTCTCAGAGCTCTTATTTCAAATCCCGACCAGATCTTTTGACATTGCGGGGAGTTGGAAGGGAGAATCTTGGAAAACATCATCCCGAGGAATCGGGATGAAGCATGGTGGACAGAATAAGCAAATGTCCTTGATACGTGATTCACGTAACCGTACTGGGTTCGCTCTCTTTGGGGGAGTTGGGGGGAGGGGTTCAGTGATTTGGCGAGTTTGGTGCTTTTGGACGTGCTAGGACGATGAAAATTGGTAGGCGTGTCAGGGAGCTGCACAAATTGACTTGATAAAGTCGTTTTCACAGGTTCGACCATCTGGGGGGCTAAAGGAAGAGGAAAAATTAGGTATTTATAACTTACGAGCGGGTGATCAGATATTAATGAATTTTGATATTTAGAAGGACATCGTGACTCAGGGCTCTTATTTTAAATCCTGACCGGCATTAAGCCTCTGATTTTAAATCATCTGATTTTAAATCCCTTTTAAATCAATCTATTGATTCTTAGAATTTTGTTAGAGCTCATACCATATCAGCTCTTGGCTCTTAGCTCTTCTTGTCTTGTCACAAGTGCCATATGAGTTCTTAACTCTTGTTTCATACAGGAGTAACAATGCCGGTACGAAAAGTATCAGGTACAAAACCAATATTAAAAATAAACTAAAACAAAAGTTCAAGGTGACACAAAAGATAGTCACATCCATATGTAAGGTGTAAACCACCGAGTCTGTTAAGACCAGGCGATTTTTTTTTTAGCTTGCGGATGGCGACAGTAAGATTTTTATGGTTATTATATAACGAACATGTAATTTTAGACCTTTATCTAGTTCTTTGCTGAACTTTTCTACATGCTCTTGATCAGGAGGGTAAAACTCAGAAGTAAAATGGGACATCCACTCCGTTTCTGGGGGGTCGCAGCTTCGGAAACACTTTATTATCTCCAATGCTTAAGAAATCTCCAGATTATATTTAGATCATTATTAACTATTTCGCTTTGCTGATCGGTCACTTGACATTTACGCTTAGATATGGCTTTGCCAAACTTATGCTTTATAAATAAGCGAACTTTATTAACGATACCAAATCTCGGACGATCAAACTCAACCCATAGCTGATTCCAGAATTTTGTACTTTTACATGTGTCACCAAGAGCAGGATTTTCAGACTGATTCGGGACTTCCATTCCGATTCTAACTTTCCGACTAGGCACAGCAGCTGTCTCTGCACACTTTAAAACTTGTGAAATTTCTGTGCAATATATGTCCAGACATATTTCTTTTTCTTCTTCTTGAATCAGTGCATTCTGCTGTAATAACTGGAAAGGTATTTTAATCTTGGGAAGAATCCCTCCTAGTACTGCATGGTAAGTATACATATCAATTTTATTCTTGTCAGTCTTGACTGCCCACTTCCTAGTAATAGGGGGATTGTCAGGTAGTACACCTTACCTTAGAACTTAGATCCTTGTGAGCCATCAGTGGCGCATATTGCGTCAACAAAGCCTAACAGTCATCATGAAGCTGTTTGACTGGAGAGATATCTTCCCATTGTGGAGTGAGTGAAATGTTGATCTCTTTCAAGTCTCGATCATACTGCCTCCGCAGTGTGTGCTTTGGTCGTCCTTGTCTTCGTCTTCCTTCAGGCAACCTCTGATACACTCTTGAGGGAAGTTTCTCTTCGGGCATGCGTAGAACATGACACAAATATGTCCATCATCGTTTCTTCGTAACTTTAATTACTATGGGCTTTTTCGTTCTCAGTCGGATTTTCCTATTAGTAGTTTTTGATGCCAACTGATTTTGAGGATCCTTCGAAGGCAAATGTTTTCGAATCCAAGGATACGTTCACCCAGTTGTTGGTTGAATTTGCAACATTTGCTAGCGTACATCAATATAGAGAGCACATTGCTGTTGAACAGGCGCAATTTTAAACGAGGCGAGTACTTGTTAATTCTCTAAATTGGTGTCAGTCTGTTGAAGGTGCCTGATGCTTGCCAAATCCCTCTCTTGATTTCAAATGTTACATCTCGAGTATTCTCTATTCACCTTCCTAAGTATTTAATTTCTTGGACCTGTTCAACATTTTTAACGGAGCATTGAAGATCTAGGGGGGGCAGATGTGGAAATACTTTTCGATATGTCCACGTTGATCGACAATCCAACCTCTCGGGCTTTTTTTTAGATTTTATCGAATAACAGCTGTAATTGATCTTTGACGTCTTCTAGCAGTACTATATCATCTGCAAAGTCGAGATCTGCAAGTTGCTTGCTGTTGACGTTTACTCCATACCCCGTAAACTGTCTGAGTACTTAGTACATTGCTATTTTAAATAAAAGTGGCGATAATGCACATCCTTGTTGAACACCACTTATGATTTTGAAGTATCTTGTAACTCCGTTTTAATATTTATCAGGCCAACTTCATTTTTACCTGTAAAGGACAAAGTTATTTCCCTAAAGAATATATTCTCTCTAACCAATGTCAAAAGACCTCCCCCTTTTCTCTATCCCACTTCACAGGATGAAAACCCACAAATTTTGGTGTTTTCTTTTCATTGGTTAGAAGGGTATCTTGAAGGAGGACCAAATATGGTTTTGCTCTTACAATTAGTGTATTTATTAAAGCAGTTTTAGTTTTTCCTATTCCTCGTGTGTTTAGTTGCAAGACCTTCGTGATATACTGATGTGCTTTCCCTTTTTTAAATGTTTACCTCTGTTTGGTGAGGTCTCTTTATCAGGTGATGTACGAGCTCTTCTGGTAATTATTATCTCACTTTGAACCATTTTAGTTGACCCTGGGACCAGAACTAGAACTTCACCTAGAACCCTAGTAAAATTCTGTAAAATTTTGTCTTTTCTGATGTTTTTGGCAACATATCTATCAGTGCCTCACATATAGTAGAGAGTAGAGAGGCAACTGAATTAAGACACTTTTGTAATTTGTTCAGTCTAGTGCTTTGTTCACTTAGGCTAGGGCTTTGCTTGCTTTCAGTGTTATTTTCATTGACCATAGTATTTTGACTTGTTGAGGGAATTGTTGTTTTACTTATTTGGCATAGAGCCTCCTTATAAGTCATATTTTTTGTATATACTACTTTAAGAGCTTCTGTTCGCTCATGATAATGGACACATTTTTTGTTGTTAGCAGAGTGTGGGCCCTTGCAATTTGTAAACACAAGAATTTGATCTTCAGGTTTCTTATCTTTCTCAGAGCATTCATTTTTCCGTCATTCATTTTCAGTTTGTCCGAGCATAAGTCATCAGTATGATGACTTATTCTTCCTTTACTTGACAGTTTTCAGTAAACGCTGAAGAAAAGAATTTCAATGCTCGGAAAATGAAAAGATTTAAGAAATTAGAAAGCCGACTTTGCATTTTAGAAAAAATGGAAATATGGGCTGTCACGTCCCTTGGTGAATATTCTGCCATTCATTATTCCTTTGAAATAGCCCCTCTAATCAATAAAACATAACTCTAGTTGTCAATCATTTTGTTACTAGGTGTATAACCCAAGGATTGGTATGGATGCTCTCCAGATTTATCCTATCAGTCAAGCCAATTCAAATCAGCGATCTGGGAGAGCAGGAAGAACTGGACCTGGTACCTGTTATAGGCTTTATACTGAGCGACAATATAAGAATGAGTTGTTGACAACAACCGTGCCTGAAATTCAGCGAACAAATTTAGCTAATGTTGTCCTACTACTCAAATCACTTGGAGTTGATGACTTATTGCAGTTTCACTTTATGGACCCACCTCCTCAGGTAATATATTAGGATTTTCAGCTTGATGAAGTTTATTGGGTTGGCTAATTTAACCTGATTGCATTTCCATGTAAAACTCGATCAAGGATTTCTTTTCTTCTTCTTTTTGCAGTTTCATGTTTTTTCTCATAAGTATTTTTTGGCTAATCAGTGTAGAGACATTTATTTCTTAGAATCCAGTTTCATTATAGTAACGCAACGTGACGTCAAATTCTCATGTCATGATAAAGTAATTGTTATGAAAGAAACAAAATGATTATAATGACTCATTGCTTATCTTTATTTGGTATTCTGTTATTTTTATTGTGTGGTATCCTAAAGTCTGTCGCATATATTTGTGCTCTTGGTTATTTTAAGAAACCGTGACTCAAAGTTGATTCGGCTCTATGGATTTTATTCTAGGTTTACGAATGAACTGAGACACTCTTGAATAATAAAAACAGAGGTGGGAGCCTTAAATATCCTTTTTTCTTGTACTATCGTCATGTGCATCCTGATCATCGTGGACAGGATTCGTATTTATCATGCTTGACAAAGCTTTTCGCGCTTTTTCTATCATTGAAGCCAACTCGAACAGAACATCCAAACTAAAATCTTTGTTTTTCTTCTCTTTTTTTTTTCTTGCACCTAGATGATAATCATGCTTAATTTTTAAATCAAAAAACCTCTGTTTATGGTTTTGATCAAAAGTTTAAATTGAATTTTTCATTTGTATTTCTATGTTGTTCCCTTTTGGTGGCCCTGGCCATGCGTTTTATTTGTATCAAGTGTACTCAGACTTGACTTTATTAAACAAGAAACGATATGCATAAATCTTATACAAAGGAGACTGGGGAGGCAACTCGTTTGTCTCCTTTAACAATAGAGAGAGGAAAAAGAAGAAGGAGTTACACCTCAATAACTCACATGGAGTACATATAGAAAGAGAGAGAGAGAGAGAGAGAGAGAGAGAGAGAGAGAGAGAGAGAGAGAGAGAGAAGAAGCGAAAAAAAAATCGACTCATGGAGACACGGATGGGACATATAAACTAATTTATCAATAAATCACTTTATGTTCAGTCCCCGCTACTATTGGCAGAAAGAACTGTCTCTTTCAGTTTATTTTTATATGTATAGAGTTATGGTGACTCACTTATTAAATCAAATAGTTTATATTTATTGGCAATCTCAGGAAGTTGATATCTTAAACTTAGTCTTGATCTCTCATTTTTAATAAAAGGAAAAAGAAACTTATTCCTTGCCCTTGATAAAGGGCTATGTTTATTTTCAGAAATCCAAAAACCCTAAATTCCGACTTCTCTAGGTTAGATATTAGCCGATTAGCATGAAACCAAGAATTTACATTAAAAGCAGTAGTTTCGAGGACCATTCGTGAGTCCTCCTCGTTGCCAGCCTTCAAACTAATTGCTGTGTCATATGCAAACAATATTGGCAATTCATCGTCCGAAGGCGTGAATTTTGGAAGGTCATTTATGTTTATAAAGAAAAAGTAACGGCCCCAATACAGACCCTTGTGGAACCCTATATTTCCTAAAGGAAAAACACGAGATGATTCCTCACCAACTTTGACTGTAAAACTTCTTTCTAATAAATAAAATCTCACTAACTCAAGAGCTATTTCATGAATTCCTATATTTTCCAACCTATCAAAAAGAATTGCATGTTCTGTTGTATCAAAAGCTTTTTTAATGTCAAAAAATATAGTTGCCGCCAAATAACTATCATCCATAGCATCTGATAAGAAATTATGTAAAGCAGCTACTGCTTGCTCTTTTGATCTACCAGGCAAGAAACCAAATTGATTGGGAGAAAAAAAAAAATTATTTTCCAGAAATGAAGTAAATCTACTCTTTATTATTTTTTCAAAACTTTAGGAACAGGTGATAAAATAGTAATAGGCCTCCAATTATTTGGATTATCTCTATCAACTTTTTCAAACAAAGGTAAAACCTTAGCAACTCAAGACAAACTGGAAAAAAAGCATTTTTCATACAAGAATTAAAAATAAATAAAAGCAGCTGACTAAGTACTTCAGCTAATTCTTTAAACAGAGAAGTCGACATACCGTCACATCCTATCGAAAATTCGTTTTTCAAACTATTAACAAGCTTTTTGAAATTCCAAGAACTGGATAGGGTACATAAAATAGTCATATCTATTTTATTTGGAATATATTTTCTATGATTATGTGTCCCAGCAAAAATTTGGTCCACCAGATCACGTCCAATTTTCTTAAAATGTTTAGTAAATGCTTCTGTCATTACTCTCTCATTCGTTATTTTAACTCCTTCATTAGTTATAATGTGGGATGGAATATTTCTTGTTTTGACATTATTTATTCTTTCATTTATTATTTTCCATGTTTTCCGTGGTGAATCGCATTCATGAAATGTCTGTTTATAATATTTTGCTTCTGCCTCTCTGAGAACAAAAGTTAACCGATTTTTATATTTTTTAAAGTTTTCAATATTGATTTCATTTGGATACTGCATCTTCACCTTATATAATCTATTTTTTATGCTAAACTATACTAATATAATATGGTATTAAGTTCTTTTAGAAAAATCGATTTTTTTTCTGGATTATGGTTGTGTAGTCATGAATATTTTTTTTCTTTTTTTCTAAATTACAACTGATATTCATGTTCAAACAGAAAGAACAAAAATTTGCACACATGATGGATTAGTTCTTTCCTGCTCCTAAAATCTGAAACTTGCCCAAAGTGTGAGATATCCACGCAGTGACCGCAGCATACAATTTTGTCTATTGAAGGCAGAATTTTATCAGATTTCACTGCAGAATTTGATCGGATACATGCTATTTCCCAAGTTTTCTCTTGATAATTGGGTCAGAACTTCCGTGCAAGCTATATTTTATTCTGTTTATTCTATTTCCTAATGTGGTGTTATTAAATCTGAAACCTAAAGCCTTCGTTTTTACTTGATTTTCAGTTGGTTTTTAATTTCTTCTTTGGATCTATTCCTACCACGACTACCAGAACTGTGTCCACCAGCTTTAAATCTAATGGTTTTCTTATCTAATGTCCATAAACACAACTTATGACACTTTTGGATGTAGCTTAAACCACGGTTTAAAACAGAGACTAAAGCAATCCATAGCAAAAACTTTTGCTTTTCTTTTTCTAAAAGTTCAAGGATTTGTCTTCTTGTATACCGAGTTTAGAATTTAGCCAAAATAAGAGTTTGACATAATACCTGAAATTATTGCACCAGTCGTGTGAACATTTTTAAGATTGTTTGAAGTGATATCCCATTTTATAAAATTTATAGTTAGGTCTTTAAGGTATGTGCCAAATAAGGCAAACGTCCTTGTGCTACAACACAACGGCCTTTATTACTATAATTCTTTAGATTGATGTATTTCAGAATTGAGAATCAAGGAATATTTTATATTACTCGTAAAATTAATCGTAATAAAGTGGGACTGGAGGGGGGCTGCTCCTCGTAAATCAGAAGCTACTACTGAAATTGGGCCTTTGTTTGATGAAAATTGCTACCGATAGTTTCATAGATAATTCGAGATCCCTCAGGAAATTTTAGGAAATAGATATTAAAATCCAGTTGAACACACATGTTTTGGCCTAAACATGCAACTGTTGTAGCTCTTTTTCTTTTGACTCCCCCAGAAAGTCTCTTGATCTTCTAAGGTAACGAGGTCCGTCCACCTATGCTAGTAACTAACAATACACCATACCTCAAGGAATTGGTGAAAAAGCTATTTGAACTTGTGATTTTTCTTGTTTAAATATATCCCCTGCCCCCCCTCCTCCCATTGTTTTTGAAAAGTCCTGTGATATCCTTCCTTAATGCCTGGGTCTTAGTATTTAACGTTCCTATATTTATTGTCTTTGAGCAGAATGAGTACGGATCTATGTATACCCTGGGTAGCTGTTCAACCTTGAGTGACTTCTGTATATTTGTACGTGGGGGAAGGGGGTCTTAACGTGTCAACTGTGGAAATTTTTCCTCTAGATACAACGTTCGTGATAAGCGCTTTATCTTAGTATTCTATGTTCAAACATGAATTTTCAGAAGGTATGGGAAAGGAAATATTCTTGCTAGGGACATTGGAAAAAAATGTTCTAATGTGAAGCAGGATACGAACTCTTACTTGTAACTTTTTTTTCAGGTGTGTCCCTTTGCACTTAGTTTAGTCCAAGAATTCGTTTTTCTCTTACAGGACAATATACTTAACTCGATGTTTCAGTTATGGGTTCTCGGAGCATTGGATAATACGGGTCAGCTAACGGATTTGGGCAGACAAATGGTTGAATTCCCTCTTGATCCCCCTTTGTCTAAAATGCTGATAGTATCAGCAGGCCTTGGATGTAGTGCTGACGTTCTGATCATTGTGTCTATGCTCTCCGTCCCGTCGATATTTTTCAGGCCGAAAGGAAGAGAAGAAGATTCTGATAATATTAGAGAAAAATTTCAGGTTACTTTAAATTTTCAGTTTATTATTATTTGTAAAGTTTGTGTCATTTCTGAATGTCTAGCCGCGGGAGGATGATAGGGAACTGAAATATGCCGTTTTACTGTTTTGTGCATACTCGTAACTTTGCCAGTGTAGCTGTCAGCTTTTTGCTAATAGCTTTTTGATCTAGCTTATCGTGTCTTGGACTTGGTAAAATAAGAATACAGAGGAAAAATGTAGTTTTAAAATTTGGTTTTCTATAGATTCAAATTTACAATTGTTATTAGAATTTGTGATAACAGTCAGAAAAAAGAAATGTTAGTTCCCTCTTTTTGATTGTGATAATGGCATCAATTTCTAATGAATAACGGATAATTTTAGTCTTGATAAAAGCTGAATTTTCTGAATTAGAAAGAAATGGAAGCTTCTTACCATACATTTTCTCGGTATTTTTTCTTAGTTAGCCATTCGTTTTTACAGTGACCTACCATGAGAAAATAGGGTGGTGAGGGCAAATTGCGAGTAGCAATACTCATAGTACTAATCGCTATCGGATTTAGAATGGAAAAGAAAATTTCAGAATAGAAAACAAAATCTTTTCTTTTTTCATTTTTAAATTATGGCTGTAAAAAAATTCATAAGGATATGATCTAAGTATGAATCTAAGACTAAGTATGAATCTGAATTTAGATTATCACCCTCATGCAAGTTCGGTTCCAAGGACACTTACTTATAATTTTATTATTTATTTGTACTTTAAGCAATTGACATTACTTCATTAGGCGCGATATAAGGAAGCTGACATCATTCTCAGATGTCGGAGCACAATGACGTCAATGCTGCAGTAGTTAAGCACAGAACTGAGCTATACTTAGTTCTTGATAACTTAATAGAGTGTTGTCACAACAATAAAAACACTCTTTAATGTGGGTGGTTCAACTTTAATTTATAATTTTTTTTAATGACTTATCTGGAGCGTTTGTAAATTTATAGGAGTTATTCTATATGCAGCCGATACTGCTTTAACTGTCATTGCAACCTCTCAAGTTGATATTCGTAATAATATCAACATTGGTTGTGCCAAAGTTTTGAGGTGGCTCAATTCTATGGTTTGGTTCCTAATTTGAGTACAAATAAATGCAGTATTTATGCTCGTAGGACAAAGAATCTATATATATACTAGCTGTTGCGACACAGGGAATATAAATGACGACCGGGACACTCAAAGAGAAATTACAGACCGAGACACCGGGACACAAATGACGACCAGGACACAGGGAATATAAATGACGACGGGGACACAGGGACACAACTACAACGGAGACGCCGGAAGGGCACAGGGGGGATATATAAATGACGACGGGGACACAGGGAATGTTCGATTAGCAATCACCATCAACAATTAGATATAGTAATCTCAAACTTGTTTGTCCAGAAAACGACCGTTGAAATGATTTTTTGCTATTGTCGTTTTTTATAGCACTTGGTATTAACCAAGTGCCCCGTCAAATTAATTCTGAAAAATTAGAAAACATGAGGTATTTTTAGCTTTTAGGGAGGGGGAAACCTAGAATCTTGGAAAACACTTAGAGCGGAGGGATCGGGATGAAACTTGGTGGGAACAATAAACACGAGTCCTAGATACATGATTGATATAACTGGAACGGATCCGCTCTCTTTAGGGTAGTTGGGGAGAGGGGGGGGGGTTAATTTTGAAATATTAGAAAAAATGAGGTATTTCTAACTTACGAACGGGTGAGCGGATCTCCATGAAATTTGAACGATATCGTGTCTCAAAGCTCTTATTTAAATCCCGACCGGATCTGGTGACATTGAGGGGAGTTTGGGGCGGGGGAACCTAAAATCATGGAAAACGCTTAGATTGGAGGGATCGGGATGAAACTTGGTGGGAAAAATAAGCAGAAGTCTTGGATATGTGATTTAAATAATTGGAACGGATCCGCTCTATGGGGGGGGGGGTTAATTCTGAAAAATTAGAAAAAAATGACTTATTTTTGACTTGCGAAGGAATGATCTGATCTTCATGAAACTTCATATTTAGAAGGACCTCGTAACTCAGATCTCTTATTTTAAATCCCAACCGGATCCAGCGTCATTCGGGGGGGGGGGGTGGAGTTTGGGGGACCGGAAATCTTAGAAAACGCTTAAAACGGAGAGATCAGGATGAAAACGAATGAGAAGAATAAAAACCTGTCTAAGATACGTGACTGACATAACCGGACCGGATATGCTCTCTTTGGTGGAGTTGGGGGCTAGGTAATTTTGAAAATTAAGGTATTTGTAACTTACGAAAGGGTGACCAGATCTTAATGAATGTTGATATTTAGAAGGATCTTTTGCTTTAAAGCTCTAATTTTAAATTCCGAACAGATCCTGTGACAATGGGGGGAGTTGGAGGGGGAAACCGGAATTCTTGGAAAACGTGAAAATTGGGGTATTTTTATCTTACGAATAGGTAATCGGATCTTAATGAAATTTGATATTTAGAAGGAATACATGTCTCAGAGCTCTTATTTCAAATCCCGACCAGATCTTTTGACGTTGGGGGAGTTGGAGGGGGAAATCTTGGAAAACACTTGGAGTGGAGGAATCGGGATGAAGCTTGGTGGATAGAATAAGCAAATGTCCTTGATACGTGATTGACGTAACCGTACTGGATTCACTCTCTTTGGGGGAGTTGGGGGGAGGGGTTCAGTGATTTGGCGATTTTGGTGCTTCTGGACGTGCTAGGACGATGAAAATTGGTAGGCGTGTCAGGGAGCTGCACAAATTGACTTGATAAAGTCGTTTTCCCAGATTCGACCATCTGGTGGGCTAAAGGGAGAGAAAAAATTAGAAAAAATTAGGTATTTATAACTTACGAGTGGGTGATCGGATCTTAATGAATTTTGATATTTAGAAGGACATCGTGACTCAGAGCTCTTATTTTAAATCCTGACCGGCATTAAGCCTCTTATTTTCCTTTTAAATCAATCTATTGATTCTTAGAATTTTGTTAGAGCTCATACCATATGAGCTCTTGGCTCTTAGCTCTTCTTGCCTCGTCACAAGTGCCATATGAGCTCTTAGCTCTTGTTAGTGTAAAAGTTAAGTGTACTCTTTTTTTAACCAGATACTCAATTTATTACTGGAAATGTATTGTGCTCTTGGTTATATGCATATGCTAAAATTGTCATCATGGATCTTAATCAGCCTGCTATGAAAAAAAATATTAAAGGGCCATTTTGTAATTGTTCCTTCATTTTGCAGGTTAACACATTATTTCTTTTAAAGATCTAATGAAAGAGAGTGAGCTCTGATGTATCGTATAACATTTTAAATTTTCCACCGCAAATTTACCTAGATAGAAAGTGACAAATCTTGATCCGATTTGAGATATGCTGCCCCATCCCTTGACAGTTTCTAGAACTTCATGTCCCTAGCAATTTCAGGTTTTCTTATTATATTTATAAAAAGTTAACAGATGATTGATATGCGCAAAATAATTTATAGCTAGTTTATATATTCATTGTGTTGCGAGAGCAACACTTTGGTTTTGTCGTGTTTTTTTTTTTTTTTTTTTTTGTTCCTAGCACCCCGATTTCAGCTTATTGCTAGAAAGTGGTAAGGGTCTAACCTCTGCGGTTTTTACGGAAAGTGTGGACCTTAGGCCGGATTGATGAATATGACTTTACATTTTGGAAAGCTTCGTAGAACTCTTGCCTGGGGCCAAAAAGGATGGTTTTTGCTTGTCCTTGAGCCAGAGCCTATAGTGTGTGAAGTGAAGAGGAGTCGTATAGCCTATGTCAGAGAGGACTATCAGAAGTTATGCAGCCAAGCTTTCGTTTCATCAAACCATGTTTCTGCTTTCGAGTGGAAAGCTCCGTTCTAGCAGGCAAGCAGGCAGGCACCAGTTTCAAATTGAAGATGGACTAAAATCTATAAGTGTTAAATATATGCGACAGTTACCCTGCCCCACAGCCAATATATCTTCTTTGAGTGATAAATAGAAAAATTTAGAGAAGCGAAAAAGCGGCATTTTCCCACGGGTCCGAAAGTGCTGCCGTGATTTCGGCTGAGTTTATCATTCGGTTTTTGGCACTTGGGATTGCGGTAGAGAAATGGTATCAGATTTGCCTCTTAAACTTTAAAAGTTCTCTCATTGCTAAAGAAATTAGAGTCTATCCTTTGCTCCTTTCTAAGTGATGACGTTAGAAACTTGGCCTACGGCAAAAAAGTCAACTTTTGAACTAAGACAGATAGATTTTTTTTTCCACGGCAGTCGATAGCTTTTGATGAGCTGATCAAAGTATATGTCATCCATTTTTTGGTAGAAAAATTCCTTCATGAGATATACCAGTTTGAAAGTTTAAAGGGGTTGACAACTTCAGTAGTAAGGTACACACTGAAACCAAAAATAGGCCGATACCAATTGTGAGACATATAGGGGAGTTGTAAGCAACAGTCGGCTGTTAGCTCATAATCATCCTCGGCAATGAGGGGTTCGCAACTCTTACTAGTTGGTGTACCTATTTTTTGTTTCCATTGTATTTGATGGTAAGACCAATTTGGTTCCAGTGGTAAGACATATAGGGGACTTGTAAGTAATAATCGGCTGTAAGGCTACAATCATCTTTAGCAATGAGGAGTTTGCAACTTTTGCGAGTTGGTGTACCTAGTATGTATTTTAGCATCCTTACAGATTAACAACTTCAGCGTTTAGTCGCAGCGAGGAAACAAAACCAAAGTGTTGCTCTCGCAACACTTTACTCGGCGAAGCCGAGCAAAGGTTGCCGCAACACCTCACGTTGCCCATGCAACGTAGATCTAGTTTGTTTCTGTTTCGTCCAAGGCTATTATAATTTCGTCCACTATCATATTGAGTGTGCGCAATTGTTCGATTGTGCCAGAAAATGGAATCATAACAACAAGTAGAACAAAAAAATTTTAGACATCGGAATGCAACTTTAAATAAATATTTCAACCCTATACCCCAGGGTTATCCACGGACCGTCTTCAGCAAAAGAAACCAAAAAACAATATAAAAAAACTCATGTTAAAATACAATCTTTAAAAGTAGAACATTTTCAAAACAAGTATCATTATTTCAGGAAAGGTGAACCTGGACTGGGACATCAAGTGAAATATAAAAAGGCAATTCATTCAAGTTGAACAAAAACATTTAAAAACAAGCTGTTAAAATTAATCTTGCCTTTTTGGCAGCCAGCCTAGAAGGTCTGTCCATTACAGGTTGAGTGGTATTGTTTACTGGCTTTTAATATAATTTGTTAAATCGTTTTAATTAAATTTGTATATAAGGCATTAAATGAATTTCCCCCCAGATACTTATTTAAAGAGATATTACTATTTAGTCTGATTCTAATTTCAATTGCCACTCGAACAACCTGTTTAATGCTTAAAAGAATTATCTGACTGATAGATCATATAAAAATAAAAGTAATTTCAATAAAGCAGAGAAACCCTTAAAATACGAACTAAGAAGGCGGAAAATGGAGGCTATGAATATTATTGCCGAGGATCTGGAAGATGTAGCTAGACGGAACAATAGTAAAATAATGTACTAGCATGTTAGTAAATTGGGAGGGATAGTCAATCGGGACTTGTCCCAGTCGAAGATAAGAACGGCGCCACAACTAGTTATGAGGAAAGAATTAAAGAGAGTTGTGCAAAATATTTTGAGGATGTGCTGAACCGAGATAGACTTGTAGGAGAACACATAGTGGAAACTAAAAGTTTGTGATACCTCGGATGTGAAGGAAGATAATGAAGAAGGAATGTGAAGGAAGCGACAGTCCTGAAAGGATTAAAAAATAACAAGGCCTCAGATGCTGATACTGCGGTAAATGAGTCTCTAAAATAAGGTGGCTCTGATGTTAGAAATGAGTTAGTGAAGATTATGAATGTGACTTTTGAAAAAGGAGAAATACCTATTTTGGCGATTTTAGGAAAACCTTAATTAAACCACTGTGTAAGAAAGGTAATAAGAGTGGGCGTGGTAATTACCGAGGCATTAGCCTGGTTTCTGTAGTTAGCAAATTAGTTATTAATATGATACTTTGATAGACTGAGAGATGCTGTAGACAAAGTGATAAGAGAAGAACAGTGCGGTTGTAGAAAAGGTCGAGGATGTGTCGACCAAATTTACATTCTTAGGTTAATAATTGAGAAGTGCATGAGTTGTCAAATACCTTTGGTCCTTGTTGTTAGAAGAGCTTTAGCAAAGGTCTTATCCTTGTATGGTATACCAGACAAATACATTAAAGTAATTAGTGCTACATAAGAGAATAATACTGCTGTGGTTAAGATAGGAAATGAGGTTATCAGCTGGTTTCGTATTGAATCCGGAGTTAAGCAGGGCTGCGTTCTATCCCCCTTTATATGGATCATTTTGATGAACGTTGCCTTAAGGAGTACAGGAAAGGCAATGGGAAAACACGGAATCAAATGGGGAGGTAAAAGTTTCCTGGATTTACATTATGCTGATGACTTCAGCATCCTAGATAAAAGTGTCTGCAAAATGATTGAACTTTAAGAGGTTTTGCGAATTCAGGATGCTAGAATAGGTTTGAAATTTAAAGCTAAGAAGACTAAGTCGCTAAGGCAAAGAATAAGTGTGGCTTGGTGCTGTGGCAAGTTGTTAGTAGTTGTAGCAGTAGCAGTAGTATAAAAATAAATCTATATGCATAAACATTTAAAAATCAAGGAATTCTTCTTTACTATTTTTTAAAGTTACAAAACGAATTACTTTGGCATGGCTTTTCTAGCAATTAGCATGTAGTCAAACAGGGGCTTAACTTGCTATTTGACAGGGGGTCAACTGCCCCTCCCAGACCTCAATTTTACTTTTCTTACCCCTGTCTTTACCTTTTTTGTACCATATGGCAGTTAATTTTGTATATACCCGTGGCTCTCGAAAAGATTAAAATACTCGATTATAAAAGCATTCAGGTAATCCACATAAATCATTGAAACAGCTTTTTAAGCGGATTCAATAAATTGAAAAAAAAACTCAAGCTCTGTTTTCCAGAAGTATTGAGATTCTTGTCAACAGTGGAAGCAACCAGAGGAACTAATTAAAGTGAACTGTTGTTATGGGTGTGAAAAGATATGACACAATGACACTTGCAACAGAAAACTGCATATTCCTCTTTTTACGGCGAAAATAAGGACTTTCGCATAAATTCGATTCAGCTTCAGTCTTAGAATTGAGGCTTCGGGGAGATTGTAGTCAGCTTTGAGGTTTACTGAAAAGATATACCAACAGAAACTTACACTATCAAACTAAAAAAATAAGAACTAAACCAAGAGAATTGAATGCCTTTTTCACTAAATGGAATAAATTAAACGGGAAAATTATAATGGTTAATGAATAATTTACAAATTTCCCGGTTAAGGCAGCAATACTCAGACCAGAATCTATCCTTGAGTGAAAAAATTTTCACACACAGTATGTTCTTTTGACCGTCCCTCGTGGAAACTAACCTGAAGATGATGAAGAGACTTGTCAGAATCTAGACCTAGCACAAATGGAACAGCCGAAGAAAACGTCCTAACAAAAGAAACTAGTCTCGTCAATGTGGAAATAACGGATGAATCAATGAACCAGGCTATCTTAGTAGGAATAGCATCCTGGTTAAACGGTGATTAATTCCTTGAACCGTTAAACCTCCAAGTAATTTCAGTTTTCCAACTTAGGTTCCAAGAATTTTGAGTTAAGGCAAGGTGCTCCTATATAAGATCTTAATTTGAATTGTGAGAGGCGAGAGCTGACTGTACAATCAGCAGTTTTCCAATTTCAGTAAAAATTTAAAGTATTCAAGTGCCAACTGAAAATTTTGTTCAGACCTAGAACTTTTCCGTCTGCCACCAGGCTTGAAAGGATAAAGGGTGGAGAAAATGGCTAATGTCAGAATTTATTCCCTACCAAGCTCGCGAGTATTCTTTTGCACTTGAATTTTTTGTGAACAATAAAGAGACTTAGGCTTATGATAAAAAAAAATGTAAATATTCTTGCAAAGTTTTGATCGCTAAACAGAAGTAGCACTAGTTCAAAGTACAGAGAGCTTATAAGCCTTCCGAAAGTCTTTTTTACTTCCAACCTCTGAGAAGACCCGGGGTCATTCACAATTTTAAAGGTATAGGCCTTTTTGACCTATTATTGTAAGGTGACGCTTTACATCATCAAGAATAACTTCTCTTCCAGTCGTTAACTACGCGATTTCTGAGACTCTGATTATTGAAGCTGTATTTTCATCGTGCATCACGGAATGTCTCAATAGTAACCGGAACTCTAAAAAACAGAATTGTAATGTCGATATACATCAAAAGAATTGGCTTTTTATGCTGATTCCAAATATACAAGATTCATTAAGTTTGGTATTACTCATCAAAAGCTACGAGCCTGAGAAGATTGGCTTGATTTTTCAAAAAGAGGGAAAAAACTGAGGAATCTTAATGAAGACCGTACCATAAGATTCGGTGTATCAAAGGAACCCTACTGTAGAGATTTCAAGCTCTTATCCTCAAAAATGTGGAATTTTTTAATTCTTTTTTCCGGAAGAAAGATCACGAATATGTGCTTATTTGTTTTTTGTTTGTTTGTCCCAGAACTAATCGTATCGAGCCAATGGTCTTAGAGTATTGGTAGAGGGCTCATTCGAATGGAAGTTAAAACAAAGTGCCCTTTTTAAGTGACCTAAAGGATTGGCTGTCATTTTATGATTTTAGAAACCATCCTTAAGACTCTAACAGTCATTCTGAAGACCATGACGGATTAGACTTTAAGCGCTGCTATGAAGAGTGGGAACAACGTCTCCATCGTTGTTTAGCTGCCCGGGAACCTACTTTGAAAAGTACTTACATTGATGTTTGGATTTAATAATAACTTTGTTAAGAAAAAAATCCTTCTCTTTACTTTTCTATCGCACCTCGTATGTTGAAGACGTTAGATTCATCAGATTTTTGTTGAAATTATCCATTATTGTTGCTTCACAAGGACGGATTAAGAATAAAATCCATTTGTGTGTGTAGGACTTTTCAAATATATCTCGTTTTTAGTAAAGCTCTAATTACACTTGAGGATTTATGGGAAATGTTTGTGTTGCCAGCCCCGCTAGTATATATGGTATTTTTTTTTGTTTTAGGTTTGATTTTTTCGTTCGTATTAATGTATATTCTGTTTGTTTGTAGCTTGGTAGTTTGGTGCATACCGTTTTAGGTTTATTATCGTTATTTACTTTTTTTCAAAAAACATATTGTATTCTTATGAAAAATTAGAAAAACAAAAATATGGACATGAAATGATTAGAAACACAATTGATTACGAAACAATGAAGTCAAGACACGAACAGCCTCAAATAAAGAAGTTGAACAAACTAAAAGAACAAAGCCGATTGCTATTCATCACTATCTACCGTTGTTATAAAAGCGGGTAATACATAAGGATGGCCTCATTTTTCTATCTTGTTTAACATGCTACAAGTTTTTAGCGCTGTGTATTCTAGGTAAAATTCTTTATATCACTGACGAACATAATATTTTTATTACAGGTACCTGAATCAGATCACCTTACTTTACTCCATGTCTATAACCAATGGCGTGTAAACAAGTATTCCTCATCATGGTGTACGGATCACTTTATCCATGCGAAGGCTATGCGTCGTGTTCGGGAAGTCCATGCTCAACTGAAGGAAATCATGGAACAACAAAAAATACCGATTGTATCGTGTGGTACAGAATGGGACATAATCCGAAAATGCATTTGTTCTGCATATTTTCACCAAGCTGCTAGATTAAAGGGTCTTGGTGAATATGTCAACTGCAGGACAGGTTAGTTTGTTTCATTTTTCTTCTTTTATGGCATGAATACTCAAGTGTGTAAGTTTTCAATTTCTGAATATTGATTCGGAAAACTTTGCGGACTCGCTGTTGTGTGAAAAGAGTGATAGATGGCCAAGATGGAAAAAGATACCCAGACGTTGCTTAATTATTAAAAAAAAGGGAACAGAACAAAACAAAACTTAAGTGAATATGGGTAATAAGAAAACTAGAAAACTTCTCATTAATGAAATTAGAGGTTTTCTAATTACTGATAAATAAGAAAACATCTTTTCTTCTGAACTTGGTAAAGGTACTTACTTTGTCCTAATTTTCAGCAAACTTTTTTACAAATTTCCGAAGACAATGAATTTGGAATGCAAGTTTTATAAAAAATTTTATCAGCAAACCTAAAAACAAAACAAGAAATTGATTTAACTACTACTAACAGCTAATAATTACTACTATTTTTAACTCATGCCACCACTAAACCTCCTTAGGGCGGAAGAAATGTGGATGCTTCTGGCACCTCAGTATGTTCAAAGCCTCACTCTTTACAGCCCCCCCCCCATATTCTTTAATTTTCTTCAAATTCCATCTAATGATCTCTTCCCACCCTATTGAGGACGACTTCCTTTTTTTTCCCGATGGATGGTCGAAAAGTAAAATCTTTATCAATTTGTAATCCTGTAATCCTTCATCCCTAAACAATGGCCTAGCCATCTTGATGTTCCTTTATTATAGTTGTAGAAAGTGCGATCGAGCTACATTCCCGTGCAGTTACTGTTTGATATACCTTCGCCTTTGCCGTGCCGTGCCTGGTTCTATAGCCTGTGGTGCGTTTCTTCAGGGGGGTCGGGTTCTGGTATCACTGGATTTTTGTTTTGGAACAGAGGTCAATGGTGTGACTCTGTAAGCTCAGCTAGAGTCGACCTTTCTTTAAATGGGTACCTGGAGAAATGTAGAGGAAAACATGGGGAGTGTCAGAAGATTTGCCCCCAACCACGCATTGCACTCCCGGCTGAAGGCAAGAAATCATGAGATCGGTACCTCTGCAACAAAGACCATGGTCAGCTTGCAAAAAAGACTAAGAGGTTTTAATGAATATTTTAGAATCTACTTAGGCAATTCGTTTGGCAAACAATTAATATGTCTTCCGAAGATCATTCTGCTTTTTGAAGCCACATTTCAGAGCCATGCTTAATTCTCTCACTATCATGGATTCAAATATTCTAATTTTAATTTTTAGACTTGTCCTCCTATTTTTCCAAACTATTTACAACTGCGAAAAAAAAATACAATGCGCCTTGACTATTCTACTCCTTAAATCTTCTTTTTATTCACCATCCACACAGTAAAAAAATCCACTTGATCGATTTTCTCGTTACCTGACATCACTTTTTCATCCTCAATTACCCCTAGTCTAAGTGATTTAGTCTTCTTGACATTAATCTTCATACCTTTTCTCGCACCCTGAACTCTCGAACCACAAAAATTGTTCTGTCACTAACATTTTTATCTAAGGCACTGAAATAATCTGCATAATCTAAGTCTATGAGAGTTTTACCTTCTCATTTAATGCCACGACGTCATAACCTTCGGCGTGTTCCTTTGGGCAAAGTTCATCAAACTAATTAGTGTAAATGGGGACATGACACAACCTTACTAAACTCTAGATTTGACTCCAAATCAACTACTGATCTTACCTTCTACCTCAACCGATTCAACACTATTTTCATGTATAGAATTAATCACTTTTGTGCAGATAACTGGTATACTGTATGAATTAGACCTTCACAAAAGCTTTTCTATCTGCTAAATCAAATATCTGTTCATATATCTATAAAATTGTGGACCAAGGAAATTGGATGGCTCAAAGCTTTTTATTAATAGAAGTTGAAAAGTTGGTCTACGCAAAAATTCTTTTCCTGAAACCACTCTGTTTTTGTTCTTGAAACTCTATTTACAACATGTTTTTGTCTAATAATCATCATCATACTATGTAATTTACTCTCTCTGCAAATTAAACCAGTACGTCTGTACTTACCACAATCATTTATCACCTTGCTTATAAAGGGGTTTAATTAAAGTTTTCCCAAAATCACTAGATGTTTCTTTTTTTTCAGAAATCATGTCCACAATCCTCAGTAGTTTATCTTTAAATCGGAAAATCCACATTTCAAAAACTCATGTACCATCCTATCGGCACAGATCCCTTTGTTATTTTTTAGCTCTTTTCGTACGATTCTCTAACTACTCCTCGTAAAGTGACTCTTCCTTCGCCAAAATATCGAAATTTATTTTACTCTTTTCTCTCCCATCTCCTGGAACTTTGTTACGATTCAAAATATTCTCAGAATGTTCTATCTGTCTCTCCTTAGCATTTTATATACATATATATATATATATATATATATATATATATATATATATATATATATATATATATATATATATATATATATATATATATATATATATATATATATATATATATATATATATATATATATATATATATATATATACTAAATATATATATTATTTTAGTAATTGAAGTGCCGTTCCTTTCTGTAACTGGGATAGGTCCAGTTTGACAACTTCCTCTAAATCTTGTGACATCCGGATACTATATCTTACAATAACTGTTCTTAGCTTCTCTTGAAAAGATCAACACAATAACTGTTCTAGGAAAGTTCTTCTCTGATTCTCAGCCTGGAATCTATCAGCGTCGTAAATACCCAAAATTTAGTTAACCCCTTCCTAAAATTCGGTGTTGAATTTTGTTGATAAAACTGGGCCATTCTTTTAGACTTATCAAGTTAAATAAGTTTTTTTTAAACTTACATTAAAACAAAAATTAAAAAAAAACACTAAAATTCAAATCGAACAGAAATTATTCTGTATATGAAGGGCTGCCTCCTCCTTGCTCTGTACGCTAAAGCTGTTAGCACTTTTAAAAAAGCTTCTTATTCTAATTAAATGACCTCCGTGTTTCAATACTTGTTCTTAGGAAACTGGGACAAATAATCAAATTTTAGCGTAAAGAGTAAGGTATTGAGGAGGGGGCAACCCTTCATATACAGATAAATTTCTGTTCGTTTTGAGTTTTAATGTTACTCCTTACTTTCAGTTAAAAAACTTGTTTTTAATATTTTGATTTCTATTCGTTTTTCAAATAATGCTGGTAAATCTGGCTCACCCTGCATGAAATATACCCCCCCCCCTCTTGTGAACGTCCTACGTGAAAACTTCATCAAACGCAAAACACACTCCCCCTCCCCGTAATTTTTTTTACGGACGATTCAGTCTGAAAAATCGTCCTTAGAATGCTTTCATTTAAAAAAGAGTTCAATCTCAAATCGGTCTCTTGATCATTTTGGAAATGCCCCCTTCCGTTGAAGTTTTTCCAGAAAACAAAACACGCCGAAAACAGCCCCGTCTATTTCCTCTGGAACATTTACATAGTCACAAACGAGTTGGCAAAGAGAATATAAGACAGTTAAAAAGAATTTCGTATAGGAATGCTGGAAAATTCAACCCCCCTCACCTGAAAGTTCCCTTCCCAAAGAAAATTCTCCCAATGGAAATCCACCCTAAGCACAAATTCCCTCCCTATCTAAAAGTGTCCGTATACTTCCCCATTACAAATACTATAAGTAAACAATGGGCATCTCCCCATGGACTGTAAGGGGTCATTTTACCCCTAAACTACCACTACTACTAATAACTCACCGCAGCACCCAGCTGCCCGAGGCCAACACAGCTACGCACGCTCCTCCTCTATCCCAATCTTTACTAAGCCTCCCTCTTTACACCTTCCCGGGAAGCTCTTATTTCCTTCAAATCTTTCTTTATGACATCCTCCCATCCCAACCGTGGACGACCTGCTTTCCGTTTTGCCCTAGACGGTTCCCCGAAAAAAACATTTTTTGGCAATCTATCATCTGTAGAACTTGCCCTAACCATCTCAATCTTTCTCTCATTATAGCCTTGGAAAGCGGGACTGAACCACATTATCAGATGGTGGTCTTTACTTTTAACATATATAACAGCACTCCTATAACCTAGTATCTTGTATTGATCCTGTCAATCCTCGGTTTACAATAATGTAATCGATAAAGTTTGCTGTCTTACCATCAGGTGAATACCATGTTAACTTATGGGCCATTTTATGACCAAACACCGTATTGGTTATTCAAGGTTATAATGCTCTCTAATAATGGTTAGAGTTTTTTTTTCGCTCTAAAAAACGCCTGGTATTGTGGGGTACTCCTCAAGTGCCGCTCAATTGTCACAAATATATAAACTCAAGATATCTCCTTGAGTGTTAAATGGTTTTTCCTTCAGTATTTTTCTTTTTTCTGTTGGTCACTTTTTCCGTCGTCCTTTTTGGCTTATTTACGAACCTTCTCAGAAGTCTGTTTTTAGACAATTCCTCATGCGTTACAAATATTTATTAAAATGTTTATTATAGACAAACAAAGCGATTGAAATGTAAACATCGTTTTTTTTTGCTCTAGTAAACGTCTGGCTTTGTGGGGCACTCCTCAACTGCAGCTCAAATGTCACAAATATATAAACTTAAAGTATCTCCTTGAGTGTTAAATGTTTTTTTCCTTCGTTTTTTTTTTCTTTTATCTGTTGATCACCAAAAAAAAACTACAGAAAAACTAACAATTAAAAAAAAACTTAAAAAAGAAAAAAAAACTAAAACAAAAATAAAAACTAAAAAAAAAAGAAATGAGAGTTCAAGCGTTGGTTCCAAAGAATCATCATTTAAAGTAACTGCAACTGCAAATTTTCGGTTTTCGGGCCTTCCCATAGACTGCGTTGGATAAATAACAGATGACGTTTAAAACTTATTTATCTTTTTATGTTAATCTACTGTACTTCTTTACTTCTATTCTCTAAAAAATCTACTGTGGTTTTTGTTTTAGCGATCAAAAATTGAAAAAAAGAAAAAAACACCAGAAAAACTAAAAAAAATACAAAACAGAAAAACTAGAAAAAAGAGTGGTAGAGTGCATGTTTCACAAATGATGTTTGAATTCCACCGAACGTGGTATAAATTGATTTTTGATCTGGCTTATAACAAATTTGAGATTAATATTGTAATATTGACGACCAAAATAAATACAAAATTAAGGACACCATAGTTAAGGACTCCGTCGCAAATGATTATGGTGCTACATCGTGTTGGAGTGAGAGTCATACAATTGTGTGTTTGTGGTTTTTACATAATTGTATTTATTATCTTAGGAATGCCGTGTCACTTGCACCCTACTTCTGCTTTATTTGGCATGGGCTATACCCCTGATTATGTGGTCTATCATGAGCTAGTTATGACAGCAAAAGAATATATGCAGAACGTAACTGCTGTTGATGGCCAATGGCTTGCCGAACTTGGACCAATGTTTTACTCTGTAAAGGTACGTTTCAAGTTTCGCTTCTTCTTTTTTCAGTTATAGGATTCTTCTTTGTGCCCATTCAGTGGCTGCCTCATCGGTCGTCTAAATTTTCTTTTTCTGGCGAATAGCTATGTTTTATTTCTTGTAGACTTCCTAATATTACTATTTTACCCAAAAACCAGTGGGCCGAATGTATGTTATGAGGTCTTACTACTCCCTTCGGCCGAAGGTCTTTCGGCCGAAACTACCCCCTACCGCTAAAAAAAAGGTATATATACGGATGCAGACTCATTGTCCACGTAGTGTAAATGCCGATCTGCTGATTCTCGACCTTCGGTCGTGACTGTTATGCGTAGTTGGGGACAAATTATCCGAAACTTTCTCTGTTTTTCCCCCAGATATCTCCAGGTACTCATATGGACCTGGGTCAAGTATGACCAAGCTTATACTGTCACGCCGCGTATCTTTGTCCCAAACTAAATAATAAGCGACAACATAACTCGAAAACATGCCCCCGTAAGGACAAAGGATTGCATGTCCAGTGTGCCAACCACTCGGCTATGACGGCTCAACTTCCGCACAGTCTTCTTTTAATTTTGTTTATAAATTTTATCTTTTTATTTTATTTTGTGGACTTTTATTTATTTCTTTATTCATGTTTTTGCATCATGGATAATTCAGTCAGGGTTTTCTCTGAAATATTTTAATTTTTTTTAATGGCTGTGAATTACCTCGTTGTCCTGCGTTTTATCTTTTCGAAAATACATTAATTGGTGCCAGTGCTTCTTAATCGGTCCTGGAAGGACACAATGTAAAGTGCCCTTTATATTCCTCTTATTTACGCCACCATGTTGCTCCAAGCTGCGAAAAGTGGAATAAGTCCTGCAATCTTTAAACTGCTAAGGAATTCGTACTCTACTCTTAATATCCGCATCAAGATTACTCAATCCAACAGCTGTCGTCCTGTTGCCCATAGAAGACAAATTCGTGCTCTCAAAAGAGCGTGGCAGGGGGATTTCACGTCTCTTATCCTGTTTAATAATTTTCTTTTGGTTGCAGAGGGAAATTGCCCTGAATCTACCATTCTTCATGGCATCATCAAGTTGGCTTGTTTCTATGCTGATAAATACTGTAATGTCGAGCTTGAGTTCAAGTCAGAAAAATCTGAAGTTATTCTTTTTCATTCCTATGACGATTTCTCGTCATCACTTCTGTCTTTGGTGACTTCGTTATTAAGACAGTTGACTGTATCTCATTCTTAGTCCTCCCTATCGGCACTGAACTCACAGTTTTCTATTGGCTCATATTTCTTGCCGAATATCTGTTTCTATGTTTCCAAGAGATTTTGTTTCATGCGTTGTCAATTTGCCAGTCTACGATGCTGTCATACCACAATATATCCTGTATCTTATACCTTTCTGGAAGAAATTCACTAAAGCTGACAAAGCAAATGTCCTTTCCAGCTTTTTCTGTTTTCACCCAATATTTACTTTACTCACAGCTATCGACAAGGAAGTCATGATCGACTTATAAATAGCATAGCAGACACAGAAACTGCTGTTTAAAATTTTTTTGAAAAACTTAAAAAGAAAGCACCAAGCCAAATGCGGTTTTATAGTTATCTTGTTCGATTTAAAAGTACCTTCCCGATTTTTTTTTCTGTGGCATTGAGCTACATTGACATCTTTTTGTTGTTTTGTTAATATAAATGTTTGTTTTGGGTTCCCTCTTATTTTTTAATTAATTTTTTTTCTCTCCTTGTTGTACTTTTGCAGATGGGTCTTCAAGAGCTGTTAAATTGCATTAATTTGTAGCAAATTTGTATGGAACGCCATTAAAACGTTATGCTGTTGATCGACCTAATGTGCCAGGTTTATACTTGCCATTATTATTTACTGTGCCGAAATATTATATGCTATTCCAAATTTGTATTCTCTGGCCAAATTAAATTCTGATAAACATAACGGAGTGGTGATAATAAGCTTTGAAATATTAATTTTCGTAACTAAGGTATGTTCATGATTTCTCGGGGGAATTTTCAAGGCTTTGTTCCAAACAAGGCAATCCGTGTTTTGTCGAAAATGATTATTTTTACTTAGTTTATTACGTGAAACTGTTCCGTAGGCTTTTTTCGTCCGTATGAGTTACTTTTATTTAAAAAGCAGCAGAAGTTCCTCTAAGAAAGGTCAGAAATGTAAAAAAAAAAAAAAAAAAATACAGCAATATCTATTTATCACAGTGGAAATATAGACCAAAGTACATAGAAAGAGCTTCTAGTTATTCAAATAGTAAACTTTAAAAGTAAAAGATGACGG
The DNA here is from genome assembly GCF_032884065.1 of Artemia franciscana. Classification (NCBI taxonomy): domain Eukaryota; kingdom Metazoa; phylum Arthropoda; class Branchiopoda; order Anostraca; family Artemiidae; genus Artemia; species Artemia franciscana. The sequence continues at coordinate 21,736,453 of NC_088875.1, forward strand.
TAAAAGAGTAAAATACAAAGTAAAAGGTATAAGTAAAATAAAAAAAAAAAATATTTTGTTAAATGACACTATATCGACTATTCTTTTGTGGCGAATAAGACGCATCTCAAACGGGTGTAAACGGCAAAAGGTGTATCTCAGCATCCTTTGTCTTTTTATTGCTTTTTTTCCACGTTTTGGATATAATGTACCAATTGAGCTGAATTTCGTAAACAAAAGTCGTTCTTAGCTTTGAAATCATTTAAGATTATTTGCAATCTAAGATGTGTCTTAATCTTGTTGATAGAAATTTATAATTTCCTGAAACTCACTCTTTACGCTTGGACAATGGGAATTGAAGGAGCCATATTGCTTAGTAGTAAGTTATAATTGAATTAGAAAATGATTCAACACATATCTTAACTGACCAGGATAGAATCTACCTCTTAAATTGGTATGTATCTGCTACTAAGCTGATGGTTGCGTAATGTAGTGGGTTGCTGAAACCCAAAGACAAGCGTATTCTCAGGATTTCTTTTATAATTTACGCCGTCAGCTGGTTTCCAATGATCACAGGTAGTATTATTTGTGTGTGTGTGTTTGTGTGTGTGGGTGTGGGCATAAACGTTAGTGAATATTGCATACAGTTTACAGAAATTACATACACTTAATAGCTTTCATTGAAGGCAACGAATTTTATGTGTAGTTTGGTAGTTATGCCGTGTTTTATCTCACGGCTGGGGATCAAGTTGAAACTTTCTGGAACTTTTTTGGAGGTCAAGTTTAGAAGAATTAGAATATGTGTGTTTGGGAGAAGAGGGCAATATGTTGGTTCGTCAGTCTATCACTGTAGCTTATGATCATTTTTCTTTTCATGTATGTCTTCGGACTGGCTATCTTTCTAGCTCTTCAATAAAAGGCTTGTTACAACTCGGTTGTGCTGAACAATTTTAATTTAGGAATGTATATGTTTTAAGCCTTATAAACCACAGCTTGCATACCGTCTTCAAAAAAATACCTTAATTTTCATTTATTAGAATTGGAAATATTCTTGAATTTTTCTTTTGTTTTCACTAGGAATCTGGGGCTGGCCGTGTACAGAAACGAAGACAAGCGCAAGAGCATATGAGTCAAATGGAAGAAGAGATGAAGCTAGCTCAAGAGTCAATTCGAATGTCTCATGAAGAACAAGAAAAAAAAGAGGCAGCGGCTAGAAAGAGGTATGCAAATATTAATCTCTTTAATTAGGCGAAATAACAACTACTTTTGACTATCATAGGCATCTTAATAGCAATGGCTAAGTAAAGAGAACAGAGGTCTCTATATTATTATTAAATAAAAACAAGTTTTATTTTAACTGAAAGTAAGGAATGACATTAAAACTTAAAACGAACAGAAATTACCCCGTATATGAAAGAGGTTCCCTCTTCAACACCCCGCTCTTTACGCTAAAGTTTTACTCTTTCTCTCAAATCTACCTTTTAAAACAGTAAAAACTTTAGCGTAAAGAGCAGAAAAACTTTTTCATATTTATTTTTTCATTGTTTTTTTTTAAATAATGCTAGAAAATGCTGCGCCCCCTTCATGGAAATCTTCTTCCCCCATGACAAATTCCTCCATGGAAAGTTTACCCCACATAACCCCCTCTTCTCAACCCATCCTCCCAACCAAAAAATCCCACTGAAAACGTCTGTACGCTTCCCAACAACCATTACTATATGCCAACACTAGTCAAAGTTTGTAACTTGCAGCCCCTCCCACGGGGACTGTGGGGGGAGTAAGCCGTCCCCAAAGACATAGTTATAAAGTTTTTCAACTATGCTGAATAAAATGGCTATCTCAGAATTTTGATCCGACGACTTTTGGAAAAATGAGCGTGGGAGGGGGCCTAGGTGCCCTCCAATTTTTTTGGTCACTTAAAAAGGGGAATAGAAATTTTCATTTCCGTTCGAATGAGCCCTCTCGCAAAATTCCAGGACCGCTGGGTCGATACGATCACTCCTGGAAAAAAAAAATAAAATAAAAATAAAAAAATAAACACGCATCCGTGATTTGTCTCTTGGCAAAAAATACAAAATTCCACATTTTTGTAGATAGGAGCTTGGAACTTGTACATTGGGGTTCTCTGATACGCTGAATCTGATGGTTGATTTTCGTTAAGATTCTATGACTTTTAGGGGGTGTTCCCCCCTATTTTCTAAAATAGGGCAAATTTTTTCAGGCTCGTAACTTTTGATGGGTAAGATTAAACTTGATGAAACTTATATATTTAAACTCAGCATTAAAATGCGATTCCGTTTTTTAGAGTTTTGGTTACTATTGAGCCGGGTCTTTCCTTACTACAGTTCGTTACCACGAACTGTTTGAAAATATTTTCCCTTATGAGTGATCATATCGAAACAATGGTCGTGAAAACTTCGAAAGGAGCTCATTCGATCGGAAATTGAATGCTCTAGTCTCCTTTTTAAGATTACAAAGTTTTTGAAGGACAATCAGCCCTCCTCCCACGCTTATTTTAGCTGTCCTGCCTCCCTAAGGCACCTGATCAAAATTCTGAGATAACCAATACCTTCAAAATGGATGAAAACTCCAGTAACTATGCCTATGTGGATGACATTATCCCCAAAGTCCTTGGGGCAAGAGCTGTAAGTTATGCAAGTTGTCTATTGTTTACATATAGGTTTTTATATTGGGAAAGAGATGCATGTTTGATCCTGGGTCTGTAATAAGATCAACAGTGTTAAGGTGAAACTTGGAGAACGTTTTGGGAGATATCAAACTAAACCAAACACCCTATATGGATGAAGGTTGTCAAAAAAGCCTATCAGCAATATCTTGGAAGCAGCTTAGGATATTAAGATGAAACTTTCAGGGCTACAATAACTACTATTACCTCTACTATTACTAGTGATAATACTAATATTAAACGAGATCAAAAGAGTGTATGTGCATCCGGGTTGTGAAAATGGCATAGACGCAAATCTCAGGAATGGAATGGGGTATTAAGTTAAAACTTTATGGTAAAGTTGATGGTACTGTGAAACCAAACCAAAGGATGTATTAGCTATATCCCAGGAACAGCTAAGGATATTAAGTTGAAATTCTTAGGGCTATTATTACTACTATTAAACTAAATCAAAAGAGTTTAAGTGTATCCCGGTTGTCAAAATGACATAAATGCAATTTCTCAGAAACAGAGTAGGATATTAAGTGGGAACTTTCAGGTGAATTTTGGGGCAATGTAAAACTTAATCATTAAGGACTATTTATATGCAGGTTGTCAAAAGGGCGTAACTAAGGGTATTAAGTTAAAACTAGTAGTCATACTACTACTAGTATAGCTACTATTACGACTGCTATGGCTGCTATCACCAATAAGAAAAAAAAACTGTCAGTTGATACCGGCAGCGTCTCAGCAAAAGCTTAAGCTAGTAAGCTTCTATTATGGCTACTGCTACTACTGCTATTGCTACTATTGAATTAAATCAAAAGAGTTTAAGTACATCCATGTTGTCAAAATGATATAGACGAAAAATTTCAAAAATAGAATAGAATATTAAGTTGATGCTTTCAGGGAAAGTTAATGGGAATGTAAAACTAGATCGAAAAAGGTATTATGTACATGCAGGCTGTTAAAAGGGCATATCAGGAATATCTGAGGGAGGACTGAGGGCATTAAGTTGAAACTTTCAGTGTAGCCAGGTTGTCAAAATGGCATAGATGCAATATCTCAGGAACAGAACAGGATGCTACGTTGTAACTTTCAAGGAAAGTTGAGGTTGCATAAAACTAAATCAAAAAGAACTATATTTATCTAGATTGTCAAAAAGGCTTCTGCGCAATATCCTAGTAAGACCTAAGGGTATTACTTTGGAACTTTAAGGACCTGTTCTTGGGGATGTTGAACTAAATCAAGACACTATGTGCATACTGGCTGTCAAAAGGGCGTACCAGTGACACATCAGGAAGAACTAACGGTATTAAGCTAAAAATAGTTGTCATACTACTACTAGTATAGCTACTATTACGACTGCTATGGCTGCTATCACCAATAATAAAGAAAAAAAAACTGTCAGTTGAAAACAAACAGAAGTTAATTAAAAAAAATAAATCATATAAATATTTTTCAGAGAAAAGTGAATTAGCTGCCTAAGACGAGATGAAATAAAGTCAAAATGTAATTCAAACATAAAATGTACATAAATCGCTTTCAGCACATTTCAGTGCCAGCTATTGGTTTGTGGTAATGCAATGCTGCTTATCGAGCATCCCGGGTTTGGATTAAGCTTTTAGCACCAATGCTTAGGGTGTTATTCCCCATTGTTGTTGTTGAAATACTTTTAGTGTGAACATATGATAATTGGTGGCTATGAAGACTCCTCAAGATGCGAAGGACGTCAAAAAATGAAGGGGACTGTAGGCTAATGTATGTTTAAATCTTTTTATATTGACAAGATGCTTATTTATTGATTATTTTGGATTGTTTCGTTTGATATAGTGGTCCAGTGGAATTTTTTTTAATGAAAAATATTGTATTACGTATGCTTATCTTCAAAAAGGTGAAAGAGTTGGGGTGGAGGGGGAATTTCTAGGGACATTAAAACTCACAACATACACAAATTATACAATATGTGAAAGGACTGTGTCCTTTTCAGCTCCCACCCTTTACGTTAAAGTTTTACATTGCTTTATTTAAGTACTTATGTGTGCATCAAGTATAGTTAATTAAGTAATGTCTAAAGAATTTTATTTAACTGATTGCCTTTAAAAACAACTTGAACTGAGAATTGTACTGTTTAAAGTAAGTGTGCTTCAATGGGCTCGAATTCTTAATAGCTTGTGAAAAGCACTTGTGGTCGAGTTCCAATTGTCCTTGTCTCTGATTTTTCATTTGAAGAGCATTAAGGGCAAAAAAGAACCCCATCGTACAGAGTGGGGCTGAGGAGGGGGCCCTCTCATAAACAAAATAATTAATGTCCGTTTTGAGGTTTCTGAAAATCTTGTTTTAAAAATCGAATTCTGAAGGACGTGGGGTTGAGGTTAACTCATAATTGAGGGACTTTGCAATTCAGTGCTCTGCGTGCTAAGGGGAAGAAGGTGGTATACTTTTTTTCCAGAATGTTCTAAACAGCAAGTAATGTTTTCTAAAGTACTCTGAGGTGTTAGGGTAGAAACAAGTCGTACAAGCCATCAGGGGAACCGTTAGCCTTTTTACTTACTTTTGTCAAAATGCCAGTTTTAACTATATTGTCAGCTTTCCTAAAAATATCATTAAAGGTGAAGGTGGTGCTAGGGAACTTTGTCAAACGAGTGAAAGATGGATGAATCACATGAATCCTATCGAAAAATTTGTCAAAATCTTGAAAATCAAAAGTTCTGACCAGGAAACTTCTCTTCAACCCTTCCATTCCCCCTTGTAGTTTTTCTAATTATATTTTTTCATTCTAGGAAAGAAATATTCACTCCTGGAAAAGTTGTTGGAACTCCAAGAAGAACTCCTGGACGCTTTGGTCTTTAGTCTTATTCGTCACACATCTGTGATTTTGTTTTATTCGCTATGAGATAGATTCTGAAATATTTTTAATATTCACTATGTAAAAATAAACTTTTTAGGTCTGTTAAAGTTTTATTCCATTTGTCTACTAAAACGACTCGAAAATACCATCTTCCTTGATGCTGCTTACACCTTCTATTGTTTTACTCCTTAGAATACTGCTACTTTTTAAAGTAGCTGCTTATGCTACTACTCAATAGTAACTACTAAATTTTACTTCTTAAAGGTTTTAGCTCAACCATTTCTAAGTTGCTTTTCTCAAAATTAGGAACTATTCGAACCTGAATTGATAGTGACATATTCTGTAGCCCCTAAGATGTTTTTCTATTAGGATATCCATGGGGGAAAAGAATTTATGCGTAGGACTTGTTTCAGACTCTGTTTCCATGAATGCATAGTCTGTTAGGCTCTCAAAATTAATTAGGCCCATGTTAGGCTCTTAAAAATACTGGCTAATTAAATGGCAAGCTTAATGGTTTAGCAGTTTTAGGGATTATTGTTGTGGATGAGAGGATAAAATAGAGAGAGAGGGATGTAACAACGGTAGAAATCAAATCCTAAGTTAGTCTGAGTGTGTTTTTCCTCAATAGATAAATTGTATAAAGCCTGACCATTTGATCTTAAAAACCATGGAGAACGTCATGAAATGTCAGCATTTAGCACCTCTCTAGGATTTTTTATCTAAGAGGCTGTTAATGTTCTTCCTGGTTATTTTGCTGGCAGCGTGCCCCCAGATCGTATTGAAAGGTATGATTCCATTCAAACTAATTGACTTTACGCTTATGTCTCTCCTTTGTATCACAAAACATGAAAAGAATGAGGCTGAAAACGATCCTTATTTAAAGCAATCTGTTTTTATTTGTCATAATATCGTTCTAGTATATTTCTGGATTAACAGTTTAATATATATAGACTCATATTCATCCCTGAAAGTCTGAATTTGGGTTTATTAAATTAAAAATAAAGTGAGAACATTTAAAACATATTTTGTTTTCAGAAAAGTGCAAATTAAGTTCTGGTCTTTACAGACAATGGTGGTGTCAGCCGCACTCCTCTTAGTTTCTGCTGGTTTTGACTTTGGTTCTGTTATTTATTGCCTATACAAGCTAGCATAGGTAAGTGTTCGTTCTTTATTATAATTAAATAAAAACAAACAAATTTTTTTAAATGAAAGTAAGGAGCAACATTAAAACTTAAAACGAACAGAAATTAATCCGCATATGAAAGGGGTTTTTCCTCCTCAACGCTCCGCTCTTTACGCTAAAGTTGGACTCTTTCTCTTTTATACTTACTACTTTTTAAAACGGTAAGAAACTTTAGCGTACAGAGCGGGGCGTTTAGGAGGAAAAGCCCCTTTCATGTGCGGAGTAATTTCTGTTCGTTTTAAGTTTTAATGTTGCTCCTTACTTTCATTTAAAACAACTTGTTTGTTTTTTTTAATTTCTGGACGTTTTTTAATTAATGCATGTTTTGATCTTGGCTCTCCGCACATAAATGATTAAAACAAAAGTGCATATTAATTATTTGCAATTGATCGGAAGATTTTGACAAAAAAGGAGTGAGAGAAGAGGCCTAGCTCCCCTCCTAATTTTTATTTCTTAAAAAGGCAACTAGAACTTTTAATTTTTTACAAACGTTTTCATTGGTAAAAATTATACGTAACTTACGAATTAACTTAAGTAACGAACTTCTATATTCGTATGTTTTTATTGCGTATATGAGGGGGTTCAACCCTCGTCAATACCTCGCGCTTTACACTAAAGCTTAAATGTCCCAATTCCTTAAGAATGACCTCTGAATCACAAAGGCTGTAGAATAAATAGTTGAGATTACTAAAAATACTTTAGCGTAAAGAATGAAGTATTGCGAGGAGGTAAACCACTCATATGCGTAATAATTTTTGTTCGTATTAAGTTTTAATGCTGCTCCTTACTTTCAGTAGAAAAAACTTTTCAAATTTATTTTTTCATTGTTTTTTCAAATAATGCTAGAAAATCCTGCGCCCTCTTCGTTGAAATTCTCTTCCCCCATGAGAAGTTCCTCCATGGAAATATCCTCCCACGTAACACCCCCTCAACTCTTCCTCCTAAACTAAATTTTTTTTTGCAGCTTTGTAACTTGCAGCCCCTCCCGCGGGGACTGCGGGGGAGTAAGTCGTCCCTAAAGACATTGTTATTAGGGTTTTCGACTATGGTGAATAAAATGGCTATCTCAGAATTTTGATCCGGTGACTTTTGGGAAAATATGAGCGTGGGAGGGGGCCTAGGTGCCCTCCAATTTTTTTCAGTCACTTAAAAAGGGCACTAGAACTTTTAATTTAGAATGAGCCCTCTTGCGACATTCTAGGACCACTCAGTCGATACGATCACCCCTGGGAAAAAAAACCAAATAAACACGCATCCGTGATCTGTCTTCTGGCAAAAAAATGCGAAATTCCACATTTTTGTAGATAGGCGCTTGAAACTTCTACAATAAGGTTCTCTGATACACTGAATCTGATGGTATGATTGTGTTGCGAGAGCAACACTTTGGTTTTGTCGTGGTTTTTTTTTTTTTTTTTTTCCTAGCACCCCGATTCCAGCTTATTGCTAGAAAGTGGTAAGGGTCTAACCTCTGCGGTTTTTACGGAAAGTGTGGACCTTGGGCCGGATTGATGAATATGACTTTACATTTTGGACAGCTTCGTAGAACTCTTGCCTGGGGCCAAAAAGGATGGTTTTTGCTTGTCCTTGAGCCAGAGCCTATAGTGTGTGAAGTGAAGAGGAGTTGTATAGTCTATGTCAGAGAGGACTATCTGAAGTTATGCAGCCAAGCTTTCGTTTCATCAAACCATGTTTCTGCTTTCGAGCGGAAAGCTCCGTTCTAGCAGGCGAGCAGGCAGGCACCAGTTTCAAATTGAAGATGGACTAAAATCTATAAGTGTTAAATATATACGACAGTTACCCTGCCCCACAGCCAATATATCTTCTTTGAGTGATAAATAGAAAAATTTAGAGAAGCAAAAAAGCGGCATTTTCCCACGGGTCCGAAAGTGCTGCCGTGATTTCGGCTGAGTTTATCGTTCGGTTTTTCGCACTTGGGATTGCGGTAGAGAAATGGTATCAGATGTGCCTCTTAAACTTAAAAAGTTCTCTCATTGCTAAAGAAATTAGAGTTTATCCTTTGCTCCTTTCTAAGTGATGACGTTAGAAAGTTGGCCTACGGCAAAAAAGTCAACTTTTGAACTAAGACAGATAGATTTTTTGTTTCGACGGCAGTCGATAGCTTTTGATGAGCTGATCAGAGTATTTATCATCTGTTTTATGGTAAAAAAAATTCCTTCACGACATATATCAGTTTGAAAGTTTAAAGGGGTTGACAACTTCAGTAGTAAGGTACACACTGAAACCAAAAATAGGCCGATACCAATTGTGAGACATACAGGGGAGTTGTAAGCAACAGTCGGCTGTTAGCTCATAATCATCCTCGGCAATGAGGGGTTTGCAACTCTTACTAGTTGGTGTATCTATTTTTTGTTTCCGTTGTATTTGATGGTAAGACCAATTTGGTTCCAGTGGTAAGACATGTAGGGGACTTGTAAGTAATAATCGGCTGTAAGGCTACAATCATCTTTAGAAATGAGGAGTTTGCAACTTTTGCGAGTTGGTGTACCTAGTATGTATTTTAGCATCCTTACAGATTAACAACTTCAGCGTTTAGTCGCAGCGAGGAAACAAAACCAAAGTGTTGCTCTCGCAACACTTTACTCGGCGAAGCCGAGCAAAGGTTGCCGCAACACCTCACGTTGCCCATGCAACGTAGATCTAGTTTTCGTTAAAATTGTATGACTTTTAGGGGGTGTTTCCCCCTATTTTCTAAAATGAGGCAAATTTTCTCAGGCTCGTAACTTTTGATGGGTATAACTGATCTTGATGAAACTTATATATTTAAAATCAGCATTAAAATCCGATTCTTTTGATGTAAATATTGGTATCAAAATTCTATTTTTTAGAGTTTCATTTACTATTGAGCCGGGTCGCTCCTTACTACAGTTCGTTACGACGAACTGTTTGATTCTTCATTGTAACAGCTATGTAAGTGCAATATATGCAATGGTTAGTTCTTCTAATGATCGTGTCCAAGATACGTGATTGACATAACCGGAACGGATCCGCTCTCTTTGAGGGAGTTGGGGGGAGAGCTAATTCTGAAAAATGAGGTATTTTTAACTTATGAAGGAGCGATTGGATCTTATTGAAATTTGATGTTTCGAAGGATATAGTGTCTCAGAGCTCTTATTTTAAATCCCAACCGTATCCGGTGACATTGGGAGGAGCTAGGGGGGGAGCCTAAAATCTTGGAAAAAACTTAGAGCCGAGGGATCGGGATGAAAATTGTTGGGAAAAATAATTACAAGTCCTAGATACGTGATTGACATAACCGGAACGGATCCGCTCTCTTTGGGGGAGTTGGAAGGGGGGTTAATTCTGAAAAACTAGAAAAAATGAGGTATTTTTAACTTACAAAGGAGTAATCAGATTTTAATGCAATTTGATGTTTGGAAGGAAATCGTGTCTCAGAGCTCTTATTTTAAATCCCGACCGGGTCCGGTGACATTGGGGGGAGGGGGAACCTAAAATTTTGGAAAACCCTTAGAGTGGAGGGATCGGGATGAAACTTGTTGGAAAAAATAAGCACAAGTCCCAGATACGTGATTAACATAACCGGAACGGATCCGCTCTCTTTGGGGGAGTTGGGGGAAGGGTTAGTTCTAAAACATTAAAAAAGAGGTATTTTTAACTTACGAAGAAATGATCGGATCTTTATGAAGTTTCATATTTAGAAGGACCTCGTAACTCAGATCTCTTATTTTAAATCCCTACCGGATCTAGTGTCATTGGGGGGGGGGGAAATCTTGAAAAACGCTTAAAGCGGAGAGATCAGGATGAAACTTGGTGGGAAGGATAAGCACAAGTCCAAGATAAGTGACTGACATAACCGGACCGTATCTGCTCTCATTGGTGGATTTGGGGGGGGGGCTAATTCGGAAAAGTTAGAAAAAATATGGTATTTGTAACTTACCAACGGGTGATCAGATCTTAATGGATTTTGACATTTAGAAGGAGCTTTTGACTCAGAGTTCTTATTTTTAATCCCGACCGGCATTAAGCCTCTGATTGTCCTTTTAAAGCAATCTATTGATTCTTAGAATTTTGCTAGAGCTCCTACCATATGAGCTCATGGCTGTTGGCTCTTCCGACCTCGTCAAAAGTGCCATAAGAGCTCTTGGCTCTTGTTTTTTTTTATAGAATACGTTTCCGGTATTTCTTTTTGTGTAGACAGAGGGATGTTTGACGTCGAATTGGTATAATTATATAACACTCAAAATGTCTAAACATTATTTTTAACATGGCTTGCACAACCCTAGTCGCTAATGATGTTCATGAAGATGTAAGGCAGAGCTCAAAAAGAGCTCACTGAAATCAATTTGCCGCTAGATATTCTCTTATCAAGAACTGGATCTTGCAACTGTTTCTTTTTTCATAAATTCTAGTGATATTCTTCCTTCTCCTAAAAATGAACCTTATGTAGATTTAACAGGACAGGTCGGAGTGGCTGGTCACTCTGACATCCCGTATGTTTTTCCCACAGCTCTTTCCCGCATAATTTCGAGCTTGTATGGTTTTTCGGCTATTCCACCGCTGCTATTCAAATACGTCTCTCTTTCCTTTAAAATTCTGATTACTGATTTCTTTTTTTTACATTTTCAGCTATTTACATCAAAAATAAATTATTGGCAAGTCTTGTAAAGATTTGTTGCTCAAAATCTGATTAGACTATTATAGTAAGGCAGAGTCAATATCATGGCATTAATAATGCAAGTCGTGGTAGATCATTTGTGTACTCCTGGAAATAGAAATTGATAGTAATGATTAGTTGCTCATCTGCATTCCGCAATATTTCTTTCTTATATGCATTTAGGTCAGTCATCTAAAATGAAACGTTCGTATGCACATTCTTGATTAGTTCTGAAAATCTTGTCAAAGTTTGATATGATTAGTCCAAGTCCACAAAATAAATAGATTTTGTTTATTATTTTTTGCATCTAGAAAAATAAAGAAGGATCGTATTTCATCATTCTTTTTTATTATTACGGTTTCTATTCCTTTAAATCCTCTATTTGTTAAACTGCATAATTGTCATACAGGCCTACGTACCTTATTTCAAGTTTAAGGAAATTCGGTCAACAGGTTTTCCTTTCAGATTTACATGGTAGTATAATTTCCAAACAATGTCTATTTTATTTCTTTCTAAATCCTAAAGTTTAGACTACTGACAGCTCATCGTAGCCCGTAGGTACATGTATATTCTTTTGTCAATTTTGTGGCTGCATTGACCTCGATGGTTAACACCCCTCAAAGAAGAATTGGCAAAAGGGGGTGGTAAAATTCTAGTTAATTGACTTCTTGCTATCTCGAAAAGGGTTTAGGTTAGGAAAATGAAACTTTCAGGGATGGGTCTACAGGCTAAAGTATGTCCTGGGAAGGTATTTTGAAGTACCAACCTCCACTCCTTCTCTCTCTAGAGGGCCCTGAAATTCACCTACATGAAAGGTCTATACCTATTGACGTTTTGACAAAACAACATTTTACCTTAATTTTTAGCTACTAGTTACTTTTTCTCTGCCTTTAGTTCTGAAAACGCAATTCCTGTTATTTGAGTAGAATTTTGAGCCATATCAATGGTTTTTTTTTCAAAATTTAGGAAATGTATTTGCATATCTTTAAAACCTTATAAATTGGGACTGAGAAAAGTTGTGAAGCTAAAAACGATTTTGTTGTACTTCATTCAAGCAGAAGATCTATTTTCCAAGATTTCACTTTTATAACGCATATATTTTTAAAGGTCATCAAAGGTCAGGGCCCTCTAGAGGGAGAAGGAGTGGAGGTAGGTACTTCAAAATACCTTCCCGGTACATACTTTAGCCTGTAGACCCATCCCTGAAAGTTTCATTTTCCTAACCTAAACCTTTTCCAAGATAGCAAGAAGTCAATTAACTAGAATTTTACCAAAGGGGGTTTGCAAATTTCTCAGAAATTTGCTGCGGAGCATGACTGCTGTTTCCATCGATTTTGTTCGTGATGAACGGTCTATAGCTTGGTAACGGTATGACAAAAAATTTCAAAATTATACCTAGAACGCAAAAAGGAATATGAGAAGGAAAATGTTTTTTTTCAAGTTGGTAAATTTTCCAATAGTTTTCTAAAAATTACAGAATCATTATCATCCCTTCTGCTGCATAATAAAACCAAAAAACCAAAGCTGAACAGTCCTAGCTCGAAAATAAACTTCTTTAAAATTGCGTACTGTGGGGCAAGTGTAGAACATGCAACTACCTCTTAAGGACCTGAGATCGAAAATTGTGGACTTAAGAGGATAAGCATTGAAGCGACTTAAATCCCTTTTGAGAGGCTGAACCCAGTATGTAGAATTGTCTGATGTTAATTTGAGTAAAAGGGTAGTTGAATTTGCTTTGCCCCAGGGTTGTGTTTTAGGTCCGCTTTTCTTCCAGGAGGCCTATGCATTAGGGACTTCAAATTTCTGGTTATGAGTTTTATAAGTAATGCCTGGAGTTCATAAGCAATTCTTTACAGTTTTACTGATACTACCCATTTTATTGTGGCTGCAAAGACTTCGGGTGATTTAATAAAAATAATTAAAAAGGGTATTTAATGCATAGATAAGTGGATGAGAGCAAATTAACTGTTGTCAAATCATAATAAATCAGGTTTTCTTATCTATGGTAGGTTTTCGGATTATTACCCCTGGATTACTTATATACAAATAGATAATTATGTAGTCAAGCGTGCTAATAATATATGATATCATGGTGTTATTGTTTAAGAATGCCTTAGGTTTATAAATCGTATATCTTTTATTAGTAGATATAGAGCAAGGAATGTCAGAATGAAGAAAAAGTTAAAGAATAAATTCCCGAACTATGTAATGAGATTAATGTATTTCTCTTTAGTCAACCTGTATTTGGTAAATTGTGTAGAGTACATGGTCTAGTCCGTTTTAGTTTACTTGAAGCAATTACGTGCGATGCTGAGTATGTCACCGTGAGTATTGACTGAAGATAATAAAGGAGCATCAGTTAGATCTCAATTTGTACAGTTAAATATTGTTCCTCTGTAAGGTTTAGCTAAATTTTATCGAGAGTTAATAAATAAGTATAATTACAAATGATTTCGTCATTGTTTCCTAAATTTCTTTACTTTTGCTGATGAAGTACACAAGTATCCTACACGATATGTCAATAATGAAAGAACACCTCAAGATGTCATAACCAAATTTTTTTATTTTTAATACGTCATATCGGGACTATTGTTTAAAGTAATCTACTCAAATCTTTAAAAGTTTGCGTATACGTCATCAATTCAATACGTCATATCGAGACTATTGTTTAAAGTAATCTACTCAAATCTTTGACAGTTTGCGTATGAGTGTGATTTCCATACAGATATTAAAATAGTTTATCTTCGGCTGTTTGATTTTTCAAGTTATAATAACTTTCATTTGTTCTCATGTTTCTCCTAAAACGTTAAAAAAATGAAAATAAATTGTTGAATATTTTGTTGTGTGGAAAAAGAGGTGTTTTGAGTGTGTTGGTAAGTAGTCATGAGACCTACATCTTAACAGCAGCTTATTTATCTTAATCATCAAAAGAAGCTTAATTTGAAACTGCAAAGGGAAGATATTCATATTATTTACTTCGGAGACAATATGCCAGTGGTCATACTAAATCTGATAATTGTCACGATAAACTAAATCTGGGGAACTTTGTCATCTTTGAACACCTCTCCACTAAAATGCAAGAATCAGAAATGCGAATCGTTTCCATGTGGAATCACCAAGCCCTTGAGTCTGAAATTCAACGCAATTTTCCATAGTTCTCTGGACTGGTGGCTGCTTTATCTCGAAACCATTACACGTACCCTTGGAAACCACTGACGTTCCCAATGAGATGTATCTTAAGAGTTATGAAATTAATCCTCAATACTTACTCAAGATCTCAATACTCAAATCTAAATTGCTCAACACTCAAGATCTTAATCTCAATTTTTGGTAGGCAATTACGCATGCTAAAGTTTCCCTAATTTCTTTTCAAATATTAGTGCCATTCACTTCTACTTAACCGTGCAAAAGCAAAATTTCAGCTCTTCTGCAGATTAAAACATAAGTCACAAATAAACCAAATATTCGAGGCGACATGCAATTGACCTTGTAAAATTTGACAAGATATGTGAAATTTACGGTTTTCATCCTTCTTAGCAAATAATTCCTTTTGCAATTTAAATGGAAAAAGGGTATTCAATTAATGAAGGAGACGTCTAAAGCAAACTGGAATCACTTTGCTACCTCAGGCGTAGCAAAAACCGGCTTTGCCCTTTTAATTGATGAAATAAAAAAACAAGTTTTTTTAACTGAAAGTAAGGAGCGACATTAAAACTTAAAACGAACAGAAATTACTCCGTATATTAAAGGGGCTGTTCCCTCCTCAACGCCCCGCTCTTTACACTAAAGTTTGATTCTTTCTCTCAACTCTACTTTTTAAAACAGTAAAGAACTTTAGCGTTAAGAGTGGGTCTTTGAGGAGGGAACAGCTGATATGAAAATAATTGAAAAACAAAAATCTTCCCCCCTAACACAAATTGAAAATACATCGTATGTCATCCCTACATTCATATAAACTTATTACATATACAGCCATCGGGGGGGGGGGGAGTTAAACTAGAAGCTATTCTGATAACCAAAATATGAAAATTCTCTTAATGTGAATAAATTCAAATTTTGTTGAAATGGTATTTAGTTTCGGGCATGTAAATTAGATGAGCACTTACTTTATATTTATGGTTAATAGACTTTGATTTACTTAGGGTCAAAAGTGCTAATTTGGGCGAAACCCCACACACTTCAAACTCCCTTGAATTTCTCTGCACTTCCTAATCAACATATCTAGCCTTTTTCTTTTTTTTTTACAATTGCCTTCTCCCTTCCCAGGAAAAGAAATCGATTTACGGCTTCTAATTTAGTCTTTTTTTAACGGCCAAGTTTTGTAAGTATGCATTTAATTCCATTTACCAACATCTCGAAGTAGGCATTAAAATGAACGATCGGTTATTTTGCCGTTCGTTCACTGTCAAACAGTTCGTGGTAACTAACTGTAGTAAGGAGCGACCCGGCTCAATAATAACCGAAACTCTAAAAATTTTCAATTTTAATATCAATAGTTACATCAAAAGAATCGCATTTTAATGTTGATTTTAAATGCATGAGTTTCATCAAGATGAGTCTTACCCATCAAAAGTTACGAGCCTGAGACAATTTGCCTCATTTTAGACAATAGGGGGAAACACCCCCTAAAAGTCATACAATCTTAACAAAAATCACACCATCAGATTCAGCGTATCAAATAACCCTTTGGTAGAAGTTTCAAGCTCCTATCTACAAAAATGTGGAACTTCGCATTTTTTGCCAGAAGACAGATCACGGATGCGTTTTTTTTTTTTTTTTTTTTTTTTTTCTCCATGTGTGATCGTATCGACTCATACTAAAATTTACTAATTTAAAATGTAGAGTTAATAGAAAAAGTCAAACTTTACCGTAAAGAGCGGGGCGTTGAGGAAAAGCCCTTTCATATACTGAGTAATTTCTGTTCGTATTAAGTTTTAATGTCGCTCCTTACTTTTAGTTAATTTTTTTTTTTTAATAGTGAAAATGGAGAAATGCATTGCCAAAGATACAAGATATAAGCCAAAAATACTTCATGACTATGAATAATAAAACTAACAAAAAAAGGAGAAAAAAATAGGGTCTGAAAAGGTGAAACCAAACAAATATTTTTTTTTGCTAAAGATATAGTTTATTTTAGAACACTAAAAATGCACACAATAAATCATCTTACAGGAAATTAAGAAGGTATCAAGAGCTCACAAATATTTTCTTTGACACACTTTCAAAATGGCTATTTCTGTTATAATTGGAACTGATTTTTTGAAGCCTGTAGTTAACCAATTTCTAGTTCAGTGTACATGTAATCCAAAAAGCCCACACTCTTCGCCACGTCCATCATTGGCTGCATAACTTATACTGATTCTTCGCCACTAAGTGATTAGAAAAACTAAGGAATTACTGAGTTTCAGGAAGACAAATAATGCTACTGGAAATTAATCTACATGGTAGGGTTGAACAACCATAACGCCGAAATATTTGCAGGGAAGTAACTCAGCTATTAATTGAAACTACTTTTATAAATCAGGTGTTGCTAAGGAAAGCATCTTAACTTATTGCTAACTACACTAAACTTGCTTAAGGAAACTTATCTTGACACTAGTTGGAATCAACAATATCTTATGTTTACAGAGTAGGATTGTGACT
Source organism: Artemia franciscana (assembly GCF_032884065.1). NCBI lineage: Eukaryota > Metazoa > Arthropoda > Branchiopoda > Anostraca > Artemiidae > Artemia > Artemia franciscana. Next base: position 21,753,407 of record NC_088875.1, read on the forward strand.
CGGAAACATAATAATTATTTCATAATGGCCCAGCGTCCCTTACAAAAGATTTAACAACATGAATAGCAGTTAACAATGCAAGAAGTTACACAAGAAACATCAATTGTTTTTAAGGGCCCTGATGAGCAACATTCTTTTCTTGGAGTTTATGTAAAATAGAAAAGAAATTTTAATATGTCAACGTGTTTCAGGTATTCCAGAGAATATTTACTAAAATCAAATGTACATTATGATATTCAAGACAATAGCACAAGCGTAAAATAGTTCCAGTCCAGTTGACAATATATATAGAATAGGCAATTCAATTCCAGCAGGTTATAATATTCATTGTTATACTTGCAAGCTCCTGATAGGTCGAATGACTACAAAGAAAACATCACATATTTAGGTACCGTCAGCCATCTTCACCGAAAGAAATCCAAATTCAAACAAGCTTCCTAAAACAATAAAAAGTTACATTAATTCTCTGCTTATCGGGCATATATATATATATATATATATATATATATATATATATATATATATATATACATATATATATACACACACACACACATATATATATATATATATATATATATATATATATATATATATATATATATATATATATATATATATATATTGTTTTCCTAATTATTTATTGGCACAATCTAAGAAATTTTTGTAATAATTCAACTCCTCTTGTTAATACATCAAAGAATCATCACTTTTATAGGATTTTTTTTCTCAGATTCGATGTGATTCTCATTGTTGTGATTCACTTTGTTGACCTTTGTCAAAATTTAGCTTGTATTGACAAATCGTGTTGTTTTGCTCATGTATCACCATTGCCAGAGGGTAGGTTTAAAATCCAACCCTTTTTAGGGCGACGCTGAAAGCATTTGCAACCCCCTCCTCCTTTGGTTTATGTTCCAGTCGACTTCCAGTCTTATCCCACTGCATGCCCAATGCAGAAAAGCATACCCCGGGAACCGATCCCTTGAAAGTGTCCTCCGTCTCAGGTACTTACGCGTGTCCGGTCGACCCAACCCCCTCATATCACGTTACCCAATTCAGACTATCCCTAAGCCTCCCCTTACTCACATTCCTCCCAAAGATCCACATCCCATAGAACTAGATTCTCTCAAAATATCCAAGAATAATATAATAGTACAACTGATTGTGGTCTTCATCCGCCATTTGCCAAAATAAACCTGACCCCTCCCTTCTCAGATGCCCTCCACCCTACTTCTCTTTCCCAGTATCCACTTTAAATACCATCCCCCCTTTAAAGAACATTCCCAATTTGACTTTTTCCCGTGTCACCAGGAAACCTTCCCCCCATCCCTTGCACTTTATATCCTCCCTGGGTACCCTACCAATGTGACTTTGGTTCGAGAGTTTCTACATGCGAAAACTATTCTGTAATAAATAGTCCGCCACTAAGATTATCCGCTCCATCCTAACACCCTGTAATTAAAACCCACCCCAAGTGTTACTGAAACTCATCGAAAGTCACGTATCCCCAGTCACTTTAAATTTCCAAAAATTTTGAATCACTAATGGCGAAAGCCACATTTTGACAAACTTATGGAACCCAAAGAGCTATCGGCATTTAACCAAATTGATGTTAAAGCTGTTATAGAAGTACAGTTTCATGACCAAAGGTCTCTTCACTTGTCATATTGTTCAGATATCATTAAACTCTGCCCTTGGGATTACTCTCTTCGAACAAAGGGAGGTGGTGTCATGTTTTTTGCTAAATGCAACTTTTTCCCTAAAATTATTCCTGTTCCTAATTTATCTGAGTATGATGAAATCCTCTGGCTAAGTATTAAATCTAAAGTACTCCGTCAGTGCAATAGCTGTCTTCTATTACTCGCCAAGCCAAAACATTGGTGCAAAACGCAAATTTCTCCAGCAATTGTAGACCATTTTTTACTTTTAAGTACCCTGATGCCGGGCTTTTCTTGGATGGGGATGCCAATGAACTTAAGATGAATTCAATTTGCTTTTCTTTAAAAGTTACGCAAATAGTTAAAATACCAACAACTAAAGGAAACACTTCTCTAGATATCATTCTGACTAATCTGAATAATTTTTACAATCCTCTTCCAGCTTTGCCTCCATTGGGTGAAAGTTATCATCTTTTCCTCCCCCTGTCCCCCTCTTTTAATTTTAAGCATTTATTCTCAGTAACTTATTGGCTCTTACCGCTCCCTTCAAAATGCTGGTCTTCTTTCTTTTGGAACGTGGCTGAGTGCTGAGGGTTGGTTTGATATTTATAATTTGCATAATCTTGATGAAAAAATCACTACCTTTCACATAAAGCTAAATGATAAATATCTAATTTCTTTCCTTGAAAAAAATATTTAAGAAGTGCTCCAATGACAAACCATTCATTAGTCAACCCATAAAAACGCTAACTAAAAAAATTGAATCTTTTCAGATATGGTAAACTGGATGAAGCTAATAAATTAAGAAAAGCAATTAAAAAGGAAATACGTACATCTGCCCAATCCTACTACAAGAATAAGGTCGAAGAATTGTTTACCAATAAACCAAAAAATTTGCATTCCGAGGTAAAAATTTGTGTGGTAGGAGTCTAGACCAGCTTGATTTCAACCTACCTGAGTCCCCAGAAGTTACTGCTAATAATCTTAACAAGTTCCTGGCTTCCATTGTCCAGAACCTTCCGGCATTGTCTTATCAAATACCTACTGATGATCTTTTACCCCTCCATATCTTCATCTGAGATCGAAAGAAGAATTGGGAAACTTACAGTCAAGAGATATCCCGTTTCCTCTTATTAGTGCTTTCAGTGACTTCCTTTCAAAGCCCTTGTCTGTTCTTTTCAACGATATTACTGAGTCTGGCCAATATCCGGAAATTTGGAAACAGGGTTTCACAGCCCCCTCGAAAAAGAAAGACGGAAACCCTGGTTTTGGAGGTGTTCTTCCTATTTCACTCACTCCTATGTTCTCTAAACTAAACGAAGGATTCCTTGCCGATTGGCTAAAAGAAAAAATCCTACCTTTTACTGAACTGAGACAATTTGGAAACCTAAAAAATCCTCAATGTTGAGGAGGGGGCAATGCCTTTGATATACGTAATAATTTCTGTTCGTTTTGTTTTAATGTTGCTCCTTAATTTCAGTTAAACAAACTTATTTTTTAAAATCTAATTCTATCAAGGATATAAAACTGATCACAATTCCACCTCTGCATATACAACTTGGTTTCATGAAAAATATGTTAGGGCTATGCCAACTGACAGAGACCTAAAAATGAACGTTTCTTCGGAACAATACTGAACTTTAAAATCTGGGTTGGCTTTAAAAAGCACTGTTTAAGATTTTCTTTCAAAGACCTTTACAGAATCACACTAAATTATAAGAAACTTTCTAGTCAGCTTCAAAATACTTGGTTGCAACATGAGATTCAATTTAAATTTTTACATAGATATCTTGTTTTAGTCAATGATGAAAAGGGTGAGTGAGCCCACCACGATGTGAAGGTCAAGAAGACACGTTGTCAATGTAGACGGGCTTTAGATTAAAAGCAGACAGTGATGGAGCATTAATCGAGTGTCTACAGATTAAACACTCCAGAAAATACTAGAAGGGAAAATATTTACCTTAAAGTGTGTGTTTATCGTTTAATAAGAAAATATAATTATTTGAATGATCACAATTTAACTTACAGTTACTAACCATAAATTTTGTACAGAAATATATTTTTGTAAAAAGGATATTTGATTTTCTGTTTATCTTCCTTAAATATACAAAATCTGTGTGATAATGCAAAAAGAGAATATCCTGTGGCTTAAAAGTTGCGGTGATAGAGAAAAACTGAGATTCTTTTTTATTGCAAAGGCTAAAACTTAGTCAAAAATAAGTCACACATCTATGGCAAAATGGGTTCTCCACAAATCAGTTATAACAAATTAGGCAAATTATTCTGCCTAAGCTTAAAGCAAAATTCATATCCTTGAAAATTTTCAATCACATTTAATCGAATCAATAATAATACTGGTAATTAATATCAGACATAGAAAAACTTCTACAATCAAATTTACAGACAAAATTAGCAAGGATTCTTTTTCAGATGTAAAAGAGTGATTTTATATAAATGTCTTATGGCTTGTTGTAGAACAGAAAGCGTTAATACCTACGAAAATTTGGGTCATCCCAGTTCTATATAAATCAATCATATCTTATTCCTAGCTGACTGTCTTTGTCACAGAGAGGGACAAATTGAACACCCACTCCTTTTTGTTTATCTATCTTTCCCTCTTCGTTTTTATCAATCACCTGAAGATCTTGTCGATTTCTTGTTCGTGCAACAGGAATCACCATACGACCCCTGTTTACCAATTGGTTGATTAGCTAGAAACACGAATTACCATATATTAAAAATCGTTTCCATTATTTCAACTGAAATATCCAAAAATAAAAAAGTTTTGCTCATTTTATTCAAAATTCAAAACACTTTGATAATTAAGTCATAGTTTTCACTTCTTTTTCAATACACCTTTAATACTTTTTCGTTGAAAATTCGTTTAAAACCGTCACAAACCTTAAGAAATAAAAAGATTAACAATTCTTTGATGAAATTATATGATCTAATAGCCAGCACATTGATGTAATACTATCTAGTAGATGTAATAATATAGGTTTAGGCTTACATTTGCTAATCTTATCAGGGTAGTGTGCAACTATCCAATTTATTCAGTTCATCCCCGAGATTATGATAAAGAATAATTTCTTCAACGAAAGATTTTCCAGTATGACGACCGGGACACTCAAAGAGAAATTACATTGTGCCCCAATCATTCGTGTCCCGGTGTCCCGGTTTGTAATTTCTCTTTGAGTGAAATATAAACTACATTTGAGGAATATAAATGACGGTCGTCATTTATATTCCCTGTGTCCCGGTGTCCCGGTCGTCATTTGTGTCCCAGTGTCCCGGTCTGTAACGTCATAAAGTCTTCAATGGCTCTGGTGGTGCAGGCAGTTGAGGAAGTTCAGCTTTTCCTGAGGCACAACACATTCTCATTGTTTCACTATTAAATTTTAAAGCCTTGCAATAGGGACAAATTTTAGACATAGTCCCGATTTGAACACATCTACTCAAGCTATAATCATCGACTGGGCTGTACCTGAATGCCAGGCGATAATTTTCACGTTGCTCTTGTGATCCCTCGGCACGCTTTCTTTTGGCATTATCTCTTTGAGCCGCAAGCCTGTTTTCACGTTGTTCTTGTGATTCTTCTGCATGATTTTTTTCGGTAATTTCCCTTTGAGCCGCAAGCCTGTTTTGTTGTTCTTGTGATTCCTCGCCACGCTTTCTTTTGTTACTTTCTTTTTTAGCCGCAAGCCCTTTGGTATTATCTGTTTGAGTCGCTTCCTCGGCTGTTTCTTCTGCCATTGTAGGATTTATACTGAAATTTCTCTTTGAATCGCCCCCTTACATACTTATAATGACGTCATATACAAAGCCTTATATACTTATAATGACGTCATATGCGTACAAACATACAACTTATTTATGTAGCTTATTTATATACTTATTTATATAAATAGCATTATTTTCAAAAGGCCTTATTGCATCATTTCCCTCATAGAACTGTCGTATCATCGCTTAGAATATATACGACTATTAATTTCAAATAGATGCATACCCCAATACTAAGCAATACTTATCAATAGGCTTTATCCTATCATTTACCTTACAGGGCTGTCGCATCATCGCTTAAAATATTTACGACTTTACTAATTTCGACTTTAAGCATAACCCAATACCAATCAATACTTTTCAGAATTTGTTTTTATTTTTCGTTAATTTTTTTAATTTTTTGTTGTTTTTTTTCCATTGTTAAACTTTTTTATTTTTCTTTATTTTTTTCATTTTGAAATTTGTTTTTCATTTTTTCGTTATTTTTATGGTTTATTTTTCGCTTTTTTTGTTTTATTTTTTTGAAGGGGGGAGAGATAAATTTTGGGGAGGGGCATTGAGGGCCCCCTTAGAGGCTGGGTCACGGATGACGATGGGATGGCGCATCATTGCTTAAAATATATATAACTTTACTAAGTTGAACTTTATGCACACCTGAATACTAAGGAATATTTTCAAATGACAAAAAAATTATTTATATAATTGTCATGACTTGAATATTAAGCATTATAATAACTAAACATTGCTTTTATTAAGTGAAGATTGAAAACTTGCTAATAATGTCCTAAAAGGAATATGTAAATCTTTCAAGGAGGCACACTCGTGCCTCTTTAAAGAGGCGAACCACGACAATGTTAAGCGATCTTCGGTTCAGTGGTCGCAGAGGGATGGGGAGGGATGCATTTCGTAGCCCGAGTTCCAACTAAGAAACATGCCAAATTTCACCCCCTCCGACTTTTCCTTCATGGGGAAAATCTGGCCGAAAGTATCGACCCACCAACACCAGCCCCCCTTTAACGTTGTCTGATCGGGCTGAAATTCACAAGTTAAGGTCCCCTAGGGCTCAGGAGCTTATCCGCGAAATTTCAGCTCGATCCGATAACTCCTTCCCTGTTTTCCAGAAACCACGCATAGCCACTTAATGTTCATATTCTTTTTTTTCTGCCACGCCTACAGGTCACAGCCGACATCGGATCTGGGTGTACGAAGACTCATTCGACGCGGAATTCTCCGAGTAATTTTGCTTGAAAGTTTCATCGGAAAATCTTAACCCCCCGATTTTCTAGCTTAGAAAAACCCCATTTCCCTATAAGAGCCCATGTTAAGTTTTTTGTTGTTAAAAGTTACGAATTTCAACATCAAGTACATCAAAATGATCAGCTCGACATGGTGAGACTAACTGAAAGCTTCAAAAAATTCTGTCTTAATCCGTAAAATTTTTATTTGAGAAAAATGACAGAAACCCTTTTTTTTATTTCTGCCACGCCTACAGGTCACAGCCGACATCGGATCTGGGTGTACGAAGACTCATTCGACGCGGAATTCTCCGAGTAATTTTCCTGGAAAGTTTCGTAGGAAAATCTTAACCCCCGATTTTCTAGCTTAGAAAAACCCAATTTCCCCATTGAAGGTAAAATTTTCTCTTGTAATAACATCACTTGTTTGAAAAATTCTTACACTAACAGCGGCTTGGCGCAGCGGAAGCGTGCTGTGCCCATAACCCAGAGGTCGGTAAATCGAAACCGCTAACTGTTAACTTTTTAAAATTTGTAAAATTAGGTAATTTTGTCAGTTTGAATTTATTGATACAGAAAGGGAGAAAATAAACATGGAAACATGTGATCAGAATTACATACTGGAATGTTCACAAGAATTTATACTGAAGCGGGGGTAAGGCTTGATGGAAGCAAGTTAAAAGAACCATTTAAATTGATTTCCTAATTGAAGCCGTTGGTGAAATTTTCTATTGTAATAACTTGTTTGATAACAAGCATAACAGCAACTTGGCGCAGCGGAAGCGCGCTGGGCCCATAAACCGGAGGCGGGTGGGTAAAACCCACTAGCTGCTAAATTTTTAATTAAGCTGATAAACTATTAAAATTATCAAAATTAGATAATTTTGTCAGTTTGAATTTATTGATACAGAAAGCGAGAAAATAAACATGGAAAATTATTATTAAATTACATCCACCATGGATTGTAGAAAAACGTACAGAAATAATATGAAAAAAACTTCGTTTTCTTCAAGAGTTAAAGAGGCTGCGTCCCAAAGTCGAACCTTAAAACGTACAGGAATTAGGAGAGGCAGTAGGGGGGCTGCCACCCCCCAAACCCCCCGCTTTTAAAGACTCTTTTGTACAGGTTTTTTGTTGTGGGGGGACTTCATTGTTACTAATTACTAGTTTCGGCGCAATGGTTCTCCTGTCCTCTTGTGTTTAACATTTTTCGAAGTTATTCCATTATTCATTCATTTCAATTTTTTGTTAATTAAAAGAGGGCCTTTCCGAAGCCAAGAGCGGGGGGTTAGGGGGGCGGCAGCCCCCCACAACAAAAAACCTGTACAAAAGAGTCTTTAAAAGCGGGGGAATTGGGGGGCGGCAGCCCCCCTACTGCCTCTCCTAATTCCTGTACGTTTTAAGGTTCGACTTTGGGACGCAGCCTCTTTAACTCTTTAAGAAAACGAAGTTTTTTTCATATCATCCAAAAGCATCGGATACCTGTCTGTGCAGCTGGTCCTTTTTTTTAGGTCAATGCTCTAGTTTAGTATAGGCAAACTTTAATTCCCAAATAAGAGTGTAAGTTCAGTAGTATAGGCAAGCCTTAGTGCCAAAATAAGGGTATAAGATAAATAGTATCCCCCCTCATTACTCAAGTTTCACCAAGTCCCCAGCCACGGCAAACTTATTATCAGAAGGGTAGCTAGGTGGCAACTTGTTCTAATCGTCAACTCACACTAATTTACCAGTATCTATGATTTTACACAAAACAAGGGTAGAACGAAAGACGTGTTGCAAGTTGTTTGAGATGAAATCATGCTAGTATTTTCAGTATATTGAACCTTAGGCATATTGGTTTTTGCTCCGTCAACAACCCCCACTCCTCCTGGTGTCATCTTTTTACCAGAAATGTAGGCAAATTTCATCTTACTTGAACCAGAATCATGCAAGAATTTTTCGACATCTATGATCGGAACCAAAATAGGCCAGTGACTCCTCCAAAGACCCCCACCCCCTTACACAATGCCACATCTTCTGAACCGGAATTATATAAGGATGAAAACAGTGCGACTGAAGAGAAAAATTGGGTCTACAGTCCCTGAAACAAAACTCATATTTCTAATATTGTTTTTTCCAGAAAGGCAAAGATCTTGCATTATTACAAGCGAAAGCACAGATGGATTTCTGGCTTATTTTATTTCAAGCATAGGAAGGTTCTAAACCTCCAATGACTCCCCACCAGCTTTTTAGCAGAAAATTAAAAACACTGTAATTAAATTTTACACAAATCACACTAAGATTCTCAAATCGTATCATCAAAAAAATTATAGTAAGCCAGAGGGCCCTGTAATGTCCCCCAGCCCTCGATCTTCTCAATTAGAACAATGTCCAATGCAAACAATTAAAGGACCAAACTTGTTAATTGGGCCTCTTTCCTACCAAGTCCAATTACTTTTTGGCAAAAACGTTGGCATGTGGCACCTTCTTTTAACTGGAATAACAAGAGTAGTGGGACTGGAGATATAAATCGGGCCAATTTTTCTTTAAAGAATCCCCTTTCTCCTCCAATTTTTCTTGTAGAGGCAGGCACATTGCATTTTGTTTAAAGCAGAATCACGCAAAAACTTACAATCACTAAGACTGGGAGTTTAAGTACGCCTATGACGTATTCAACAATGCCCCTCGTCCTCTTCCGCCAATTTTTCTGCAGAAAAACAGTAACGTTGCACTTTTTTGGGAATCAAGCTAGGATTTCCAATCTGTATTATAAGAGGGGAACGTGTTGGCTCTTGGCCAATCCAATAACCTTTCTGTCTGTCAATTCTTTAACAGAAAGACGGCATGCTGACAGAAAGTTCCCATTCCACTCAGAAGCTATTTATTAGAGATATACATGTTGCACCTAAATTTGACAGAACTCAAACAAGGATTTTCGATTGGTCGGAATGGAGCTAGAGTTGGCCAAAAAAATTCCTCACCACCTTCTCATTCGTCCAAACACTAAACTTTAGTCCCAAAAACTAAAAACAAGAAACAGGCCTAAACTGGGTCAATCTTTTTCCTCACCTCCTTGAGCGTTTTCCTGTTGATTCTAATGTTTTTTCTAAGGTCTTCCAGAAAATCGAAAAGCATCTATTGGTCGACTTTCCTTCGTTATCTTTTAAAACTACCATTAAATTATTTGTTTCATATAATTCGTCTAGGTATGCATCCACATCTTTGAAGTTATCTTTTTCTCTAAGGATGTTCTCTGTAGTTTATCAATCCTCCGTTTTTTTTTTTAGTGACGGCATAGCCAAGAGTTGCAGGTTTATGCTACCCTAGGAATTCTTAGCCGTCTGCTTTTTTGTATAATTGATTCTAAACCACCAAATATTTTATACTGTATAGTCGATCATAATTTCCTTCAACAGTTCTTGTTGCCAAGTACCAAAAATTTAATTACTGACTAGGTTAGGTAAACTAACCGAACCTGTATTTATGGGAATCGGGCACTGGATTTAATTCTTAACAAAATTTCTAACTCCATAATTCCACCCCTAATTTAATTTCTAATATGTTTTGAAATTATAGTATTGAAACCCTGCGATTGCTAATATTAAAATACAAAAAAAAAATCACGAAGACCGTCTTAGATGAAAATTAGTATTTATGTATATTTTGGTCTTGTATTCTAGTTTCTTAATTCCAATTACATCGCTTTATTCGACGGAAAAGCTCTGAATTTTCGCTTTTATATTCAGTAATTATATCTACCGTAAAAAATTAAAGCATATAAAAACATAGCTTGGGCATGATTTTTCCTGCATTGATGCACCTGTTCTACGGTATGCCTATATTTAAAATATGTAAATTGTTACAGTTTCAATTGAGAACTGGCAGAACCTAAAATAGTAGAGTCCTTCAGGACTTGAAACAGCTTAAGACCTCAACAACCCTAAGTATATAAAAGCATGATTCAAAGAATAAAAAAGACAAAGAAAGTAAAAGAAAAGCCAAACAGAAATGAAAGCCGTAATGAGAGCCATATAGAACATATTAGAAAACTGGGGAAGGTTCGAAGTTAAAAAAGGTTGGATACACAAATAAGTACGTCCAAAAAATTTACCAAGGGGAGCAAAAATGACTAAAAATTGTCTTTGTATTTTGGCATAGAGCGAATAAATAAATTATATTTTACTACTGCATTACTAAAATACAAGGAAAAACGTCATATTATTCCAGTTCCAATGAGTATATTAAATAACAATGTAAAGATAAAATTTGTAGCCACTTAATGCTAAAACGAAAACATGATCTTCCCAGGTAAAACTTCAAATTCTGAAACGGATTATTTCTCAATACTACTCCAGTAACTTAATCCATTTAAAAAATTTTTTATATCTTCAACAAAAACCAACTCTTGATTGCTTTAAGAGAAGATTCAATAAGTTAATAAAACTAGTAATAAAACGGGGTCGATAACTGCGCGACATATTGATTTTTGATTATACCTGGTTATTTCTAACATTAAAAAAAGCCACATGCTCTCCCAAATCGCATTTCACGAGTCTTCAAACCAATAGCCCCTGTAATATTTTTTGCCTGCCTTCCATCTCTTCCAGCATTATTTTTTTTGTATAGTACCTTCACTACTGATATTGAAGTTGCGGAACAAGTTAAAATTGCTTCCTATTTGTCATTGGATTCTTACCTTTTGAGGACTCACAAAGGGTACTGACTGTTTTTATCAGTCAGTGGAACAAACGCAACTTCCATCAGTTTTTTCCTATGTATATAACCCTTTTCATCTTTGTCAATCTGCTCAAGTGCTTGAGCCAAAGTTGGCCCCAAAGGAATTACCATTCGACCACCAGACGAAAGTTGTTGAATTAACTATAAAAAGAAATTATCCAATTTTTGTGCTATGATTCTCATGTCTTACTGCACATAGTTGGCAAGTGCTCATAACTAATCTGACGTCCGAGCTTAAGCTCAAAGGCAAGTCTATTTTCTGGAGTAATTTTACAACCAGTCAGTTGGTTTTCTGTATCAGCGGGAGCATGTCTTTTTTGGGGCTTTGAAGCCTGAAAGCAAGTGAGTATTGCATACAGTTGTCGAGCTACTAATTCTTAATGAGAAAATTCTCAATGAGAAAAGTTCCGTGCAGAGAAAAATCAAACCATTTTTACTGAACAAACATTTATGCTCCATAATGTTTATTTACAATGAAATAGTTTAAAATATAGATTAAAAAAGGAAATTGTAAAATATCTAATAAATTTAATCTACCTCTGTTTGAGAATTCCCGTTTCAAACCAATTAATGATTATAAACAAAATGAATTTGATGATAGTTAAAAATTATTTATCAAGAGCTTGAGCAGACTGAACAACAGAAACATCAAATTTTAAGAGCTAAAAAAGAACTGCGTAAGTGTATAGGATGCATATCTCATAAACTCAAACTGATACATGTAATAGAATATATGTCATTTTATGTAGAGATTTCACAGAAAAAGTAAGTCTTGTTTCTTGTTTATGGTTCAGTATCCTTGTGAATCTGATGTTTTTAAATCTATAGTAATTTCCGAAAATATTCTTTGAAATCTTACTGTTACCTTACCTTACTAGAGTGGAAGTTGAGAATCTTTATCACATAAAGGAACAAAACGGACGCCCATCAGCATTTTTCTATGCACATGTCCGTTTATATCCTTATCAATCTGCTCAAGCTCTTGGCCGACCAAGGTTGGACCAACAGGTATGATCATGCGACCCTTTGGAGCCAGCTGCCTTAACAGCTAGAAAAAGTTTAGTCTACTCACTATCTAACTAATATATTTTTAATAGTTATACTGCAGTGCCTGATTTACTTTATTTACTACAGAATAGTCAACTCAATAAATTATTTTGTTTTGTTTCAACAAAAATATGAAATACAATTTTTTTTAACTAATAAAGATCTTATACTGCCAGCTGGCTGAAAACATTCAAAAATTTAGTTTACTCCCTATCTAATTTATATATTTGCATTATTTAAAGTGCAGTACCTGATTTACTTTGTTTAATAGATACTAGTCAGATCAATAAGATATTTGGTTTAGTTTTAGCTTTAACATGAAATATTAGTTGTTTTCGTAACTATTAAAGATAACACTTAGAGTATGATCAAGCAACCCATTAAGACCAGCAGATCAAACAGCTGCAAAAAAATACTCTACTTCCTGTCCACTTAATGGAAGGCTTTCTGAATAGGATTGAAAAAATATCTTAAAAAAATAAGGGAAATAAGAAATTCTTAAGAAGGTGTAAAGAGGAAGTTTGCAAATGGATTGAGCTGGAGGAGCTTGAGTAGCTGTGCTGGCCACAGGTGGCATGGGACCACAGTGAGTTGTTAGCAGTTGTAGTAGTAGTAACATTAGTATCCACTTATTGTATTTCATATCTTTTGGCTGCTGTGCCTGTTTACTTTTTCTACTAGAAAACCGTGAGGTCAAAACGTATTTGTTTTGTTTTAACACTAATATTAACTATTAAAGTTTCCCTTTAAGCTTTTTTTTTAGCCAATCATGACTTGAACGAAGGTCTTCTATTAAATAGCGATAATACGCTATCTAAGGTTACTATCGTCGTCATTGAGAATAGTAACTAATACATGATTAGCTTTCATTTCATGACGACCTACTAAATGATCTTGAGAATATATAAGTTTGTTTTCTCTTTGAGGGCTAGGAAGGCCCTCAAAGGGAAGGCCTAGGCCTAGGAAGGCCTCAGTTGATACTTTATGGTGAAATTTTTTCTAGGTGAGGAAGGGTGCTGAAAAAACTATCGTAAAATACCACCCAGTTCCCTCTCCCCCGTATAAATACATACTTGTAGCCCACATTTGTATCTATAGTTTGTTTCAGAATTTTCCAATTGGTGTAAATACTAAGCAGAAAACTCAGCTGTTTGAAATTTAAAAGAAAATCTTCAACATAATATTCCTGTTTATTAAAGAGATTGTATACTCATGTTATTGTGTTATAGAAGCAAGTTATCCGTTCCTAATTCGACTGGAGATGTAGAACAACAAAAAATTAAGAGATGGTGATTAAATAATGTGTTACAAAACTACATTATAGAAAAAAAAACGGTGCACAATATTGCAGAAAGCCGTTTTCTTCATCAACGGTTGAGGAGTGTAAAAAGTGAAATTTTTCAGCTACACAAGTAAAGTGGAATAAATTTATTATGTTATGTTATTTGTTTGTTATGTTAACACTGGCCCAGGTCAAATTTTTGCCTTTTTAGAGTGATGATACCACATAACTAGCTAATGATTCTATCACGTAGAGAGGATTATCCTCGGGGAGTGATAAATTATCCTCAAATTTAAACATAATGAGCAAATAACAGCTGCATAAAGGCCTTTCTTAGATATTGAGCTATTTAGTTTTCAATTTATTTCACTGTGGTTTTCAATTATATTAGCTCTGGCTACTCGCCTATTTGAAAATGTATAAGTTTCTTATTCAAGTCTTTTTATGAAGATTTTTATTCAATAAACAGTACCTTTTTCAGCATACAGAAGTCAACTTATGGTAGAATTCTACCGTATTGTCATAGATATGTTATAATGGTTATTTGTCTTGTAAATTCATATCTTGGGTCTGAGGAAAAGATTTTTCTTCATTCAAGAATACTGCTCCATTCAAATTTATAAGTCCCAGTAACAGGAATTGTAAAATCATGCTGCTTGTTCTTCCTATATTAAGAATTTAAAATGAACTTGAGTTGATTTTTACACAATCCAAAACCTATCTCATTCAGGACTTTAAAAAGGTAGGGACCTTATGACCTTAAACATTCAGGACCTTAAGACTGTTAAAAAGTTTGATTTCGATTCTGAAGTAAAATAAGATAGTATTTGTTTATTTTAACGGGTGTGCTGTTGTTAGTAAAGTATGTTAGAAGGCATTCATTAAAAATTCAATCAGGAGTCATTGCTTTTTACTCGCCACATAACAACCAGGAAGGTGAGGCTCCCTCTAAATTCTTGTCGATTTCGAACCAGCTTTTCCTAAGTTTCACAAACGATAATAGGTCTAAGAATGCGTACGATGGGGCCATCACAAAAAGATTGGAAAGAAACGAGATTCCCGTTCTGTTATGTTAAATGGGGAGGGTATGTGCCCCCTATGTTTTCTGCCTAGATTTTGAAAATACCTTTTACGGTATTTTTTAAGGAAAAATGCATTATTTGGAATAAACAAATACAAAGTAGAAACAATAGGGAAAATGTTTTCAAGACAGTGGAAATCAATTCTGTGAATATTTCGGCCCTATGTCTAAGGGCCGTCTTCAGCACAATCGAGAACGAGAGAGAAAATATGTATATGTAAATAAACTTAGATTAAAATGTGAGAATTAAAACTAATAATGTTTTTTTTTTGTTTTTTTTTTTTTGCTAAGGCTGTTTTTAAAAAAGTTAAAAAAAAACATTATTAGTTTTAATTCTCACATTTTAATGTAAGTTTATTTATATATACACATTTTCTCTCTCATTTTCGTATTGTGCTGAAGACAGCCCTTGGACATAGGGCTGAAATATTCACAGAATTGATTTCCACTGTCTTGGAAAGATTTTCTCTATTGTTTCTACTTTGTATTTGTTCGTTATGGAAAGGCAGTGTGGTCTTCGTCGCTGTTTTTTGGAACTTCCACTGAAAATAACACAACAAAACGACAAGCTCGCCCATCCCCAGATTCTGAAAATACATTTTGCCCCCCCCCCTAATTTCTTATGATTTGACACCATTTTTCTCGCCTGGTCCATCAAAATTTGCAAATGACCCGTGTTAACCAATAAGACCCCGAGTAAGCACAGTCAGCCTACGAAAAGATTTTCACCAGAATGTGACCACTTTTTCACAATCTTAACAAGTTTGTGTTTTCAGAATTAAAACTAACAACAGCATACGATTTAAGAGGGAAATTTTCAAGTATTCATCCCTTATCAACGTCTAAAATAATGTGGCTACTTCAATTTGTTTAATCAGCAAACGGCAAATGCCTGGCAAATCCCACCAGCAAATCCCATCAGCAAAACGGCAAATCCCATCAGCAAACGGCAAATGCCTGGAAGAGGGCGTCTTAAACATTCAGCTCAATGCGGCAACATAAAAACTGCTGCATAATATAGCCAAATAAGAATAAATTGGCACCACAAAAACAATTATCGTTCTTGCAGCTATTATATTATAATTTTTTCTCACTAATTACTAAACTTTGTTGACCTGAGGCAACTTCATCCTGGCATGAGTTATCAATATTAGTAGCAGTAGTTCTGACAAATATATAGCATTTATTTCGGAGAACTGGTTCTTAGTTTTTTTCTTCTTCTAACACACAACTAAGCTTAAGGAACTTGTCAAACAAACACAACAAGACTGGAAAGAAGTTATAGTTGAGCGCAACTTAGTAAAATTGGGTGCAATTATTATGAAGCTATTAAGAAAATAATTAATAACAATTCGATACAGATTTTAGGACAAATTTTTATTTTCTAAGCTTAAATGATACGCATTTAGAGTTTACTCAAGATGGTTATGTTAAACAAACTTACCTCTGGAGGAACCCCTTCTTCTGCTGCAGCCCCAACATGGATTGCATCATAAGGTGCTTCCTCTAAGAAACCTTTTCGTCCATCTCCAGCTAAAATAGAGAAATAAAATAAATAGGTAATCAAACCTGTACAAACATAAACTGTAACTAGTCATTGTCTGTCTAACAATAATATCATTTTCCTCTTATTTTCTTATGACAGCTTATAGGAGCAAATTATGCCTTTTTATTAGTTCAATATACCACTCAAAATGCTCTTCCAATACTGTAAGTCCTTCTCTTAGATACTACTCATACGTCTTTTTGACAGACTGCGAAAACCTACCGTGTTTCAACTTAATTAAAACATGCCCAGGAATATTTCCTGTAATTTTTTCCTTATTACCCATTGCCTTAGTAGTAGTATTAGCAGTAGCAATTGAAACAGTAGTAGTAGAATGCAAATATTACTTTATGGTTGGCTCAACATCCCCCCTCAAGATGCACTAAATGTTTTAACCTACTAAATATAAGCTGTTCCTGCAACAAAGCCGTTTCATCTTTTTAATATCCTGCATCCACACAGCGTTTTTTGCTTTAGATCAACGTCCTCCTTAACATTTCCTGAAAGTTTCAGTCGTTGTAGCATTAGTAGTAGTGGTATTAGTATTACTAGTAGTCTAGTAGTAGCAGTAGCAGTTGCAGTAGTAGTTGTAGTGCAAGTAATAGTAGCAATACAAGTTGTATTTGCAGTAGTAGTAGCAGCAGTACACACATAGGGCCTTTTCGTTAGTTCAGCACTCCCCATAATATACCTGAAAGTTTCAAATTAATACCCTACAACTATTATTAGTACCATTATTATTAAGGTTAATGGTATTAATGAGGAATTTCCAAAGACCGATGAGGAGGATATTGGGCTAATTAACAAAAGCTAAGAGCTCATATGGCACTTGTGACGAGGTCGGAAGAGCCAAGAACCAAGAGCTCATATGCTATGAGCTCTAGCAAAATTCTAAGAATCAATACTTTAAAAGCAAAATCAGAGGCTTAATGCCAGTCGGGATTTAAAATAAGAGCTCTGAGTCACGAGGTCCTTCTAAATAATAAAATTCATGAAGATCCGATCACCCACTCGTAAGTTAAAAATACCTCAATTTTGCTAATATTTCCTCTCCCTTCAGCCTCTCAGATGGTCGAATCACGGAAAATTACTTTATCAAGTCAATTTATGCGGCTCCCTGACACTCCTACCAATTTTCATTGTCCTAGCACATCCAGAAGCACCAAACTCGCCAAAGCACTGAACCCCACCATCTAACTCCACCAAAGAGAGCGGATCCAGTTCGGTTACGTCAATAGCGTATGTACGACATTTATAAGCGTTTCCTAAGATTTCCGGTTTCCCATTCTTACTCCCTCCAATTTCAAAAGATATGGTTTTGATTTGAAATAAGAATTAATGAGACAGAAGTTCCTTCTAAATATCAAATTTCATTAAGATCCGGTCACCCGTTCTTAAGTTAAAAATACCTGAATTTTTCTGCTTTTTCCAAATTAACAACCCCCAGCTCCCTCAATGAGAACGGATCCGTACCCATTATGTCAATCTCGTATCTATAGCTTGTGCTTATTTTTCCCATCAAGTTTCGTCCCTATCTCTCCACTCTAAGGGTTTTCCGAGATTTCCGATTTCCAAGATTTCTGTTTCCCCCCTCCAACCCTCTATGTCCCCGAATCCGAATCGAATTGAAAATGAAGCATCTGAGACATAAGATTCTTCTATATATCAAATTTCATTAAGATCCGATCACCCATTCGTAAGACACCTCGATTTTCACGTCTTCCAAGAATTCCAGTTTCCCCCTCAAACTCCCTTCAATGTCACCGGATCTGGTCGAGATTTAAAATGAGGGTTCTAAAGCACAAGATCCTTCTAGATATCAAATTTTTATTAAGATCTGATTACCCGTTCGTATGTTACAGATACCTCATTTTTTCTAATTTTTCCGAATTACTCCTCCCCCCCCCCAACTCCACCAAAGAGAGCGGATCTGATCCGGTTATGTTAGTCACCTATCTTGGCCTTGCGCTTATTTTTTCAACCAAGTTTCATCCTGATCTCTCCGCTTTAAGTGTTTTCCAAGATTTCCGGTCCCCCCCCCCTAATGACACTGGATCCGGTCGGGATTTAAAATAAGAGATCTGGGTTTCGAGGTCCTTCTAAACATGAAATTTCATTATGATACGATCACTCCCGTAAGTGAAAAATACCTCATTTTTCTAATTATTTAGAATTAAGACTCCCCCCAACATCCCCAAAGAGATCAGATCCGTTCCGTTTATGTCAATCCTGTATCTAGGACTTGTGCTTATTATCCCACTAAGTTTCATCCCGATCCCTCCACTCTGTGTTTTCCAAGATTTTAGGTTTCCCCTCCCAACTCCCCCCAATGACACCAGATCGTGTCGGGATTTTAAATAAGAGCTTTGAGACACGATATCCTTCTAAATATCAAATTTCATTGAGATCCAATCACCCATTCGTAAGTTAAAAATGCCTCATTTTTTCTAATTTTTCAGAATTAACCCCCCCCCCCCCACTACTCCAAAGAGAGCGGATCCGTCCCGGTTATGTCAATCATGTATCTGGGACTTGTGATTATTTTTATCACCAAGTTTCATCCCGATTCCTCCACTCTAATTGTTTTCCAAGATTTTAGGTTTCCCCCTCCCAATTCCTCCCCCCAATGTCACCAGATCCAGACGAGATTTAAAATAAGAGCTTTGAGACACGATATACTTCTAAATACCAAATTTCACTGAGATCCGATCACCCGTTCGTAAGTTAAAAATACTTCATTTTTTCTAATTTTTCAGAATTAACCCCCCCCCCCCCAACTACCCCAAAGAGAGCGAATATGTTCAGGTTATGTGAATCATGTATCTAGGACTTGTGTTTATTTTCTGTTCCGTTTAAGGAACGGAAAATAGGATCAGAAAATTTCAGGATCAGATCCGTTCCGTTTATGTTAATCCTGTATCTAGGACTTGTGCTTATTATCCCACTAAGTTTCATCCCGATCCCTCAACTCTAAGTTTTTTCCAAGATTTTATGTTTCCCCTCCCAACTCCCCCCAATGACACCAGATCGTGTCGGGATTTAAAATAAGAGCTTTGAGACACGATATCCTTCTAAATATCAAATTTCATTGAGATCCAATCACCCATTCGTAAGTTAAAAATGCCTCATTTTTTCTAATTTTTCAGAATTACCCCCCCCCCCCCCCCCACTACTCCAAAGAGAGCGGATCCGTCCCGGTTATGTCAATCATGTATCTGGGACTTGTGATTATTTTTATCACCAAGTTTCATCCCGATTCCTCCACTCTAATTGTTTTCCAAGATTTTAGGTTTCCCCCTCCCAGCTCCCCCCCAGTGTCACCAAATCCGGTCGGGATTTAAAATAAGAGCTCTGAGACACGATATCCTTCTAAGTATCAAATTTCATCGAGATCAGATCACCCGTTCGTAAGTTAAAAATGCCTCAATTTAATCTTTTTTTTTCAGAATTAAACCCCCCCCCAACTACCCCAAATAGAGCAGATCGGTTTCGGTTATGTCAATCATGTATCTAGGACTTGTGCTTATCTTTCCGGCCAAGTTTCATCCCGATCCTTCCACTTTAAGTGTATTCCGAGATTTTAGGTTTCCCCCTCCCAAATCCCCCCAATGTCACTAGATCCGGTCGAGATTTAAAATAACAACTCTAAGACACGATATCTTTCCAAACATCAAATTTCATTAGGATCTGATCAACCGTTCGTAAGTTAAAAATACTTCCATTTTTCTGTTTTTTTTTTCGAATTAACGGGCCCCCCACTCTCCCCCACCACATGGTCAAATCGAGAAAACGACTATTTCTAATTTAATCTGGTCTGGTCCCTGATACGCCTGCCAAATTTCATCGTCCTAGCTTACCTAGAAGGGCCTAAAGTAGCAAAACCGGGACCGACAGACAGACCGACAGACCGACAGAATTTGCGATTGCTATATACCACTTGGTTAATACCAAGTGCCATAAAAAGAGCGCTACCGACACAAGCGCTACCGATCCAAAAGGGATTTTCCTTGTTGTTCAAGTTTGGGGACTGTAATTCCATTGTACAAAGCTTATAACCATACTGATTCCAATGGTGCACTTTTCATTTCGATTTGACGCCATTTTCAAGGAGTTTCAGGATTTTTTTTTCCAAATCACCATTAATTTATGTTTGCTATAAACTTTTACTTGTAAGATGAACTGAAATAATAGTTACCATTCCTAAATCAGTGCTAGATGGCAAGTTTTTTCACCATTTATTTAAAAAAAAAACACAATTTTTCAAATACTGTTTACTAGGGCCCGATCGCACAGGTTTTTGGTTCTGACATCGATTCCAATATAGGGATACCGCACCAATACGATACTGATGTAATTTGCTGATAAACTCCCCTCCGGATAAAAACTTATGGTTTGAACCCCCCCCCCATTCTCTGCCAGTATTCATACTCACATTTCTCCCGCTGGTGTATTACACACCAAAGAAAAGCCTCAATAATTCACTGTAGATTCATAAAATTAGGCCATTTACAAGAATTTTTTATATTATTTGCCTTTTCTGATAAGTAGCTTCTGAGCACACAAACAAAATGACAGATATTTGTGGAAGTGACAAGTAAGAAAATAAAATGATCAAAGAAGCCAGTTCAGTTACATTAACAGAAATATGTGAAAATCTTGTTGAAAGGACTATAAGATATTTATTGAAATTAATTATTCAAAACCCAACACTTAAATAGCGAGACTTTAACTTTAAAATTCATATATTAATATGAAAACTTTACGTTCATATCATAAGGTCTCTTACTAATTTATATTGTCACTGGGTACGGGGACAGGTGCAGCTGGAATTTCAAGCTTGGAGGAGGACAAAATCGTCCACTATGCTGAGAAATGTGGACACAAGCCAAATTTCCAAGTTATATAGGTAAATTTTCCAAGGTATTGACACGCGGCGGCAACCCTTTGGAATTCCCTCCTCTCCCCCTTATCTGCTCCTAGCTGGATATCATAGTTTTAACCGATTGAATCTTGGATCTTTCACCCACGCAAGTGTACATTCATTAAACAGAAATGCATGGTCAATTGTATTCTTTTTAGTCGTTTTGGTAGAAGATGTACGTTCTTGAAGTCACCATACATTTAGAACATAGCTGCACCAGGTGTGTATGGACAAATATAATTTGATTTCATGTATTCACCTCTGCTGCCCTCTCCACCATGATCAGACTTAGCTGGTGGCTCCACCCCCAAGGTCTGGACAAGTAAAAATTACGTGAGGATATATGGTGCCCTTTTCTAGACAGTTGCTTACAAAAAAACATTTGGCCAATAACCAATTTTTATTACCGATATCCGATAATTACACTGACCCTCATATCGACCCGATAATATCGGTGAGGCCATGCTGTTTACTATAGGCGATGGTTCGCTCTTTATTAAGTCGCAGCTACTACTGCGGCCATGATATACAATTTTACACCAAATAATGTATATCTTAAGCAGTATAGTTGATAACCTTATTAAAATCTGATTATAAAAATGGTACATTGACATACTGTCTTTTTAGGTTTAGAAAAGCAGATTTTTAATGGTTAAAATTGACTTTATTCCCCAAATGAATGATTATACCTCACTCAAAAATAATTTAAAATTCCTATTAATCTCAAACGGTAACTGGTTGTGGATGCTATTTTTAATTGATTTGGAAAAACTGATTCTTACTTTTTCAGGAAGACATCTCTGTTAGAGATATTTTTATTTGAATACTGATTGACTAGGGTTGTGCAGTCTATGCATATCTTAGATAGCTCATAACATTACTGAAATGCTGTTTCTTTTTTCTTTTCTTTTTTTTAGCGGTTCAAACAATACACGGTTTGATAAGGTTGCCAGAATTTAAGAGATTTGAGCATAGAAAGAGGCGCTTAGGACGGTCAGGCTTAATAACTCATATAAAAAATTTGTTTTTGTATTTTGTAGTAAAATATCCACTAAGGCGCATATTTAGGACCCTTTTAAAGCAGTAAGGATTTTCGGCACTTAAGCAACTAATATTTTTGTTTTATGTTTTTATGTTTTTTTTATTTTATGATTTATTTTATTTTATGTTTGTTACTGTTTTATGTTTATGTTTTTTGTTTTGTTTAACCTTTCAAGGGCACCGGTAGAAAATTTTCCAGGAGGGGAGGGGATCAAGCGCCAAAACAGCGGCGGAGGCTGGGTGACAGTTTATGTGGGTTAGGGCACCAAACTACGACTTTACTGCAAAGAGGACAAATTTGCAATTAATTTGAAATACTGAGAAGCTAATTAATTTAAAAGCATAAATAACAATATTCTAGGCTTCCCAGTTACAAAAGAAGTAATGTCACATGATGGCAGTACTGAATTCAACCAAGTTGATTCGCTTTATTTGTAATGAAATTAGGTAATATTTGCTGATCTTTAATTGCATATCAGCTATAATGAGGGGAGGGTGAGACATTGTTTATGTGAAGGTAGGGTAAATTCCTAAAAAAAACACATTTTAATGGATAAACTGCTTACTTTTCATGAGGCTTCAAATAAATGTTGAAAGAAGTAAGGGAAGCAGAAATTGATTAAAGTGTTTTTCTATCAGCTAATATGTTATGTTCCCATATCTACCAGCACAGAGGTGGGAGAGGCAAGGCAGGTCATCACCAGCCCCGCCATGAAATTTATTTTGGGTGGTTAATGCTGCTAGGAACTTAGTCTTCAGCAGTTTTAAATGGTAATATTTTTCTTTTTCTATTTATATGAAGTACTTCAATGTATTTAAAAATTTATGTAATATGTTATCGAAAATTAAATCATATTTTAGAGGTTGTGACGGCTTCAGTTATGTAGAAGGTTAAAAGTTCCATCCTTTTAATCTTCCATCCTTACAAACAATATAGAATTTCCATCCTTACAAACAATAATACTGCTTTTTATCCAACTGAAATTCTTTAATAGCAACATTAACACAGACTTTTCACTGATAGCACTATTCATCTTCAATTTTTTAAGTATATTCAAATTTTATCCAACATTGAAATTGCAAATTTAAACGTAGGACGGTACTTATCAACGTAAAACTATTGATTTACACTATTTAAAAGCAATTAACCAGGGAATTAAGGGAACAGTACCTCAAATTGTATCGTAGTTAAGCCTGTGTATGATCTGGAAAACAATCAGAAATTAAATTAAAAAAAAAGCTAAAAGCAACGAACAGATTTGAAACCTATTTAAACATATTATTCTTAATATGAAGAGGGCTGTCTCCTCCTTCGCTCCTTACTTATTACTGTGATGTTTGGCTTTTTTCGAGATTTTTAAAGAAACTTTGAAATCAGAAATAAAAATTTGAAAGCAATAAAAAACTTTTGTTTAATGAGCATGGTGTTGAGAAGGGGGCAGTCCCCCTTATGTACACAGTAATTTATATTTACCTTAAATTTGAACTTGCTCTTTACTTTAGTTGAAAAGCCATATCTATTTGTTTAATTCCATTTCATGAAACTGTAAAGTTTTGTGAATACAATACTTTTGGTAATACAGAAAAAAAAGATCAATATTTCAATGATCTCCGTTTGAATTTTGATGGGTAATCAAACAGCTCTTGGTAACGAACTGTAAATAAGGAGTGACCCGGCTCAATAGTAACCGAAACTCTAAATAACGGAATTTTGATACCAATAGAAATATCAAAAGAATTGGCTTATTATCCTAATTCCAAATGTATAAGTTTAGTCTTACCATCAAAAGCTACGACCCTGAAAAAGTTTGTCTGATTTCCAAAAAAAAGAGGGAAAGACCCCTTGAAGTCATAAAATTCAAACCATCAGATTCAGCGTATCAAAGAACCCTATTGTGGAGGTAGCTTATCTCATATCTGTAAAAATGTACAATTCTGGAATTTTTCCCAAAATAAACATCACAGACACGTGTTTATTTGTTTTTTTATTGTTGTTTTTCTTTTTCAGGGATGATCGTATTGACCCAGAGCCTCGCTCTTTAATCTAAAGTTTAAATCTTGTCCCAATTATTAGAAAATAACTCCTGAAACACAAGGATTGTTTAATTAGAACAATAAGTAACTTTTTAAAGCGCCAAAAAATTGTAGCTTGAAGAGCGAGGTGTTGAGGAGGGGAGCAACCCCCGTCATATACGTAATAATATCTGTTTTCTTCAAGGTTTAATGTTGCTCCTTTCTTTCAGCTGAAAAAACTTTCGCTTTTTCTTTATATATTAAACTTTGAGATAAATATCTTTCTCAAGGCAATAAAAAAAGTATGTCGATTAAACTAAAAGTAAATAAAAACGAAACAGGTAATTACAGAAA
This sequence comes from Artemia franciscana, assembly GCF_032884065.1. Lineage (NCBI taxonomy): Eukaryota > Metazoa > Arthropoda > Branchiopoda > Anostraca > Artemiidae > Artemia > Artemia franciscana. The sequence continues at coordinate 21,778,081 of NC_088875.1, forward strand.
ATACACAAAACAATAGACTACCTATAAAAACTAAGATAACTCCTAGCATTCAGTTCTGTTGACAAAGACATTTTGTTGGCGTTGAACAAATACATTTTAACAATCTCGACAGTTTTGAGCTTGGTTATCCAACACCAAAATATTTAAGGCCTAGCCGAATTCCAGACATTTTACTCCCTAGTCAATTCTTTTTCAGATGCGGTAAATCAGTCAAAGACAAAGTTATCACTTTTCTTCGCCGCTTCCACTAAACAAATATGAGAAGGTTGAACTCGAGGGGTTTCTCACTCAAAATTACAATTATTGCATTGTTATTCTTTGTAATTTGGCAAGTAAATAGGAAGATTTATTAGCAAAAGAACTGTTATTAGAGGAGAAAATTAGAATAATTATTATTTGAAGGATATTTTTTCTTTGGGGAGTGGGGGGGGGGTTCAATTCTTGCGCAAGAAATACCAGGAAAACACGGGAAAAATAAATATTTCGAAGGGAAAATTGAGCATTTTGCAAAGTTTGGGGGGCGGTTAGTCCCACCCCCGCGTGTGTGCCTTTGGTCTGGCCATCATGATTTGCCAGAGTGCGGTAATAACTTGCGGAAATGACAAATAAAAAGTACATTTTTTTCGGGTTTTTACTTCATGCAGACCTATTTACACAAATAAAATTTAAATAATTGCTGGCAGCGAAGTGACCAATTTACTTTATTTTACTTATCTATACGGGTCCATAAAAAAATCAAAATCTTGAGTGCTGCTAGTGTATTTGTATATCTGAATTTGTATTCGGATAAGACAGTAATTACACATGACAAATACCTACACCTAGCATAATTGGATTCATTTAAACGGTTCCCATATCCCCATACTTCTTGGCAACCTTCCGTCGACAATTTCTGGTAACAGCGGTTAAAACTAACTAATACTTCACTGAATCGCTCAAGAACAATCCGAGTCGTTAGCCCCTTGGTCTAATTTATGTGTTCTTTTGAGGGGAATTTTTGACTTCGGAACACAGATATGTAAAGTATTTGAAGGCACTGTATCCAGCAAGTATATATTATAGAAATAAGTTTCTGATTGTTGAATAGAATATTTTTTGCTCTATTTTTTGATACCCCACAACAACAATGTCAAGTATAGCAATCTACAATGCAAACCCGAAACAGGTTTTATAATTATTTTGGAATTGTAAGAGAATAATTGTCGGCTTTAAGATTTGATTAGATCAAGATATTCACCAGATTTTTTCTATATGTTAAAATAAGAATCACCGAGATCACTAAGTCAGGAACGTCAGACAAACTCCAAATGTTTAACATGGGAGGTATAGGAAGACTCCTTGAGAGTCCGTCCTGCCTCAATGGCTTTAGACTCCATGCTTAGAAAAAGTAACGCATTATCAAAGTAGGATATTTAAAATAAAACATTAAAAGTAAGATTAAGAATACCAAAAGCCAGTATATTCGACACAATTATACTTAATAGCTATAAAACATTAAATGTTTTTTTAAATGACAACTAGATAAATACAATCACTCCTGAAAAAATTGATAATAAAACACAAAAAAGTATCCATTCAGGGGGAAAATAAGAAATTCCCAGCCTTCCTTTCAGTGGAGACATTTTTAATTATATTGGCGTCATATATCAGCTCATGGGTACTATTGCAATGCAAAAAAGAGTTCACGGCATAATTTTACCAGAATTACCCCTTATTAAGTTGTTTACCTTGTTTTTTTTACAATTATACGAACTCTCTTGTGTTCTAATACTTGCACTAATTACTAATAAACAAATACATATTTAATATAAAAAAAAAATATTTGTGGAAAACTGGCTAGGGATTACTCAGTTACAAATTGAAACTTGTATTTTCCTTATTAAGGGTTAAAATATGGTGGCAGGCAGCAAACAATAGGGCAACAAACATTTTTTCCATGGTTTTTCCCAATTCTGCTCTCTTTCCTTTGGTTTCCTTATAATTACTTAATGGTCCCAAATTTCAAGAGAGGGAGGTCATGGCCTGTCTGAATTCAGTTTTATATTATTCGAAATTGACAGTTACCAAGTCTTCTAACGGTAAACTTTTATGTAAATTCAAAAGTGTAACAAGATCTACCTCAACGTCCACACTTCCAGCGTAATAGCTTTTTGGTTTTATTTTTCGTTTGAAAGACCTAGAAATCTTCTTAACTGCATCAAACAGTTCGTGGTAACGAACTGTAGTAAGGAGCGATCCGGCTCAATAGTAACCAAAACTCTAAAAAATTGAATTTTGATATCAATAGCTACATCAAAAGAATTGCATTTTAATGCTGATTTTAAATATATAAGTTTCATCAAGTTTAGTCTTACCCATCAAAAGTTACGAGCCTGGGAAAATTTGCCTTATTTAGGAAAATAGGGGGAAACACCCCCTAAAAGTCGTAGGATCTTAACGAAAATCACACCATCAGATTCAGCGTATCAGAGAACCCTACTGTAGAAGTTTCAAGCTCCTGTCTACAAAAATGTGGAATTTTGCATTTTTTGCCAGAAGACAAATCACGGGTGCGTGTTTATTTGTGTTTTTTTTTTTCCCCAGGGGTCATCGTATCGATCAAGTGGTCCTAGAATGTCGCAAGAGGGCTCATTCTAACGGAAATGAAAAGTTCTAGTGCCCTTTTTAAGTGACCAAAAAAATTGGAGGGCATCTAGGCCCCCTCCCACGCTCATTTTTTTCCCAAAGTCAACGGATCAAAATTTTGAGATAGCCATTTTGTTCAGCATAGTCGAAAATCATAATAACTATGTATTTGGGGGTGACTTACTCCCCCACAGTTCCTGGGGGAGGGGCTGCAAGTTACAAACTTCAACCAGTTTTTACATATAATAATGGTTATTGGGAAGTGTACAGACGTTTTCAGGGGGATTTTTTTGGTTTTGGGGGTAGGGTTGAGGGAGGGGGCTATGTGGGAGGATCTGTCCTTGGAGAAATATGCCATGAGGGAAAAAATTCAATGAAAAGGGCGCAGGACGAATCTGGTCACGTTAGAAAAAAACGTCAAATTCAGAGCTTAATATACAATGCTGGGTGTTCGGAGCCTCTCTATGATGGAGTATAATTTGAAAATAACACAACTATACGAGCGATAAAACATATATACCACAACCATAACTCAACTAACGAAAGGACTGCTAAGAGACAACACAACTATAAAGCGAAAACAGGTGAAAACTAACGGGAAAATAAACGAACTAAGAGGTGGAAGGGGCCCAGAGAAAAAATATAATCCTTTTTCAATTTTGAGCCTAACTTCCGCAAAGGAGTAATAATGTCAGAAGCCCCGAAATACCGAATTATTTTCTTTTCAAACAGTTCGTGGTAAAGAACTGTAGTAAGGGGCGACCCGGCTCAATAGTAAACGTAACTCTAAAAAACGGAATTTTGATGCTAAAAGATACATCAAAAGAATCGAATTTTCACGCTGATTCTAAATATATAAGTTCCAATTAATTTAGTCTTTGTCATCAAAAGTTACGAACCTGAGAAAATTTGCCCTATTTTGGAAAAAAGGGGGAAACATCCCCTAAAAGTCATAGAATCTTAACGAAAATCACACTATCGCATTCGGCATATCAGAGAACTCTATAGCAAAAATTTCAAGCTCCTATCTAAAAAAATGTGGAATTTCAATTTTTTTGCCAGAAGACAAATCACGGGTGCGTGTTTATTTGTTTGTTTGTTGTTGTTTTTTTCTTTTCCCCAGGGGTCATCGTATCGACCAGGTGGTCTTAGAGTGTCGCAAGAGGGCTCATTCTTACGGAAATGAAAAGTTCTAGTGCCCTTTTAAGTGATAAAAAAATTGGAGGGCAAATAGACCCCCTCCCACGCTAATTTTTTTCCAAAAGTCAACATTAAAATTTTAAGATAGCCATTTTGTTCCGCATAGTCGAAAACCATAATAACTATGTCTTTGGGAATGACTTACTCCACTACACTTCCTGGGGGAGGGGCTGCAAGTTACAAACTTTGACCAGTGTTTACATATAGTAATGGTTATTGGGAAGTGTACAGACGTTTTAGCCAAAAAAAAAATTAATATACTAATTTCATTTCATTAATTTATGTGCGGAGAGCCAAAATCAAACATGCATTAATTCAAAAACGTTCAGAAATTAAATAAAAAAAAACTAGTTTTTTTAACTGAAAGTAAGGAGCGACATTAAAACTTAAAACGAACAGAAATTACTCCGTATATGAAATGGGTTGTCCCCTCCGCAGTCCCTCGCTCTTTACACTAAAGTTTGACTCTTTGCCACAATTTTACTTTTTAAAACAATTAAAAACTTTAGCGAAAAGAGCTAGGGATTGCGGAGGGGACAACCCATTTCATATACGGAGTAATTTCTGTTCGTTTTAAGTTTTAATGTCGCTCCTTACTTTCAGTTAAAAAAACTAGTTTTTTTTATTTAATTTCATGAAGGCTAGGTTTCAACATGATTGAATACTTCAATTTAGCGTGATAAATTGCATTACTACTAAACAGCCTTTTTTGTTATTCGTGTTTAAAGACCAAGATAATATGCCTCAAAAAGTTATTACACAAAAACCATAGGCAACGAAAAATTTATAGTATTTTTTTTTTAATCTGCTCATAAATTCCCGTTAGGATTTGCGTTACAGAAAATACACAATCACTAATGATAGAATATATACTTAAAACTTAACGTTATCTAAAATGGAGAGGAAAACAATTAGTCTGTAACTATTTGTTTCCCCCCCCCCCCTATCTGACATTAAAAAGTTTTCTATAAATGATCAACTAAAATCCTACAAATAATATTTTCATCTTGGCTTTTAAAGTTTAGAATAAAAATTTCCATTTAATACAAACTCATACTTTTAACTTAATTCTATATAGCAAAATCCCGCAAAGCTTACCAACCAACTTGATCAAGCCATTCTCTAAATATTCTGGACAGTCTCTCCTGACATTTTCAATGGAACTATTCACCAAAGCTGGAATATGATCTATCCCCACGACTTTTCCATTTGGTCCAACCTATATTAGAATCAAAAGAAAAAATAAACTAAACTGCACTTTTTAATACAGCATTGGCTTTAAGATACATAAAAAACTGTTGCTCTTTTTTTATATATATATCAAACCCGTGCTTAATAATGGACGTTTTGACATAGAACGACCCTTTATGGAAAATATCCTTGTTTTTGTATTTGTTCCATTATGTTTTATTCTTTTTCCACATTTTTTTCACTTTTTCTTGTTTTTGTTTTTTCGTAGAGATGAGGCCATATATCGATTTGCAAAAACTGATTGATTATGGTTAGTTGTGATCTTTATACCCCAGGCAAAAGTCGTCTTAAAAATTTGGAAGTGTCTAATGTGCATTTTGGTAGTATGGTTAGAGAGCAGCTCCACCGGAATTATGATACTGGGATTGCTGGTCAATATGTTTCTTGTAATTCAAAGTACCTATTTAAAGATGATTAAGCACGGGTATAGTGGTAGTGATTCTAAAGACCTCAAAGTTTTCTACCTTAATTGTCAGGGATTGAATTCATCTTAAATTTTATTAGCGAGATATGTGAACTTTCTATTTTTCAGGTTATTGGGCTCACGGAAACACGGCTTAATGAGCAAAACTTGTCTCTCTTAAAGATTCCAGGGCATACACTCTATAATAAAATCGTCAGATTAAACAACACGGAGTAATTGGAACGTATATTCGGAGGGATATTAAGGTTTTGGTACAAAGTGATCTAAAGTTAAATCAAGAGATATTATTTGAGCCACTTATGCTTCAGCTTAGGCTTAAGCCAAAAGATGTTTATGTGCTAGTACTATATATACCACCATCTGGATCCATACTGCTTTAATGGGTCTATTGGAGAAACAATTGGAAAAATTACCTACTGGTTCACACCCTTTTTTCATGCTCGCGGACTTCAACATTGACCTGCATGACATGAATTCGAATAATCATATGGATTTTCTACAGCTATGCATGTCATACGGTTTGTTCCCTATTATTAATATTTGTACGCGCGTTACAGCATTAACGCCAAACTTCTTGATAATATTTTTTCTAATTTAAATTTTTCGGATCCAGCAGTTATTGTAACAGTTGTATCTAACCATTTTGGGATTTTGGCATGTTTTAAACTTTGTATCCCGCAAAAGCAAGGTTCCAGATTTAAAATGAGTGGGTTCCCTGTGCTTGAACAGAATAATCTTTACAAGTTTAAACAAGAGATTTCAGATATTGATTGGAATAATTCTGTTGAAAATACAGATGATATAAATATAAACTTTCAAAGATTTCATGATACAATGATTTCACTTTTGATTAAATCTTGTATTGAGGATTGGACATGGTCAAGAAAACATGTACCCAAAAAGCCGTGGTTGTCAAATACTTTGCTCCAGTGTATCAATACGAAAAATAAGTTATATAAAAACTCAGTAAGGAATGGAAATGATCCAGTTTGCAAACGAATTTATAACAAATACAAAAATGCTCTTAACAAACTCCTGAGATGTGCCAAGAAAAAATATTTTGAAAGTGAGTTAAAAGAAGCTTGTGGTAACCCAGCTGAAACATGAAACATTATTAAAAATGTTATATCTTCAAAAGATTCTGTTTCTCCCGATGAGGTTATTACCCGTGATGGGTCAGCTTCGAGTGATCCAGAAAATGTCTGTAATGCCATGTCAGAGCATTTTGCAACTGTTGGGGCTCGACTTTTTCGCACACCAACAGCTTCTGAAGTTGATGTTCCCCTTGAGACTTTTATGGGGATTCATGTTGATGTATCAATGTATCTAAGACCCGTTATACAAGATGAAATTCGTAAGATAATCTTCGAGAGGAAAAGTACTTCGGCTGGAAGTGATTACATTAATCTAAACTTTTCTCTCGATCTCCGAATTTTTATTCTTGGATCAATAAATTGATATCAGAGTGGAGAATTATCAGAGTTCAAAGTTCGACAAGTACCTCGAAATAAACGTTGATGAAACCCTATCATTTGAAGACCAAGTGAAGTCGATTTCTAAAATATGTCGCATAACATAGGCATGATGCGTAAATTAAAGCATATTTTCCCCCCAAATATTTTACGGTTGGTATATTTTTCTTTTATTCACCCTAATATTTTGTATTGCTCCTCGATATGGCTTGGTACTTTCCCTCGTTACTTCGCCCAATCCGTGTGATCCAGAATAATACTATCCAAGTTTTTTGTGGTATTGGGAGCCGGGAGTCCATGAGATTGGTCTACAGTGAAATAAATATAATGCCTGCAGCCGGATTGCATGATTTTTATACTTTGATTTTTTATATATATAAAACATAATGAAGACCTTCCAGATTGTTTTGCAGGTATATTTTGTGAGAGGTCAGATGCTCACCAACACCATACTTGGATGCAAGGAAATATTGAGGTTTCCCGACTTGCTTCTACTAGGTCTTCTTTTTCTCTTGTTTATAGAGCTTCCAAGCTTTGGAACAAACTTAGTAAGGATATTAAGGATTAAGGTAATTTTAACCAGTTTAGATCTGATTTACATATGGAGTTGCTCGGTGGGTATGCTTTCGAAACAGATTAACTATATTTTCAGTGGGTGGTTTTCTGTATTTTTTAATGTGTTGTTTTGGAGTTTTATATTGTAGTGTTTCGTTGTTTATTTGTATGTCGGTTTCGGTAAATGGTCTCATGCTCCATACTCTTTTTTTAATTTTAACTTTTTATTTTAGCACATCCTCGCGAGCTCTATTTTTGTTATGCTATTATATAAAAATGATTATTTTCAATAAAATTGTTTTACTTCTACTACTTGTACATAATAACGAAAACAACGAAAGTGAATATGCATAAAAAGTCTACTTCTTCTGCGAATTCCAAATATACAAAAATTGGTAGAGTGTAAAAAAAGCTATCAGAACCTATTAGCACAAGCAATTTCTATTGGTTTTGATACTTTCCCCTCGTTACTTCACCCAATCCGTGTGATCCAGAATAATACTATCCAAGTTTTTTGTGGTATTGGGAACCGGGAATTCATGAGATTGGTCTACAGTGAAATAAATATAATGCCTGCAGCCGGATTGCAGGATTTTTATACTTTGATTTTTTTATATATATAAAACATAATTAAGACCTTCCAGATTGTTTTGCAGGTATATTTTGTGAGAGGTCAGATGCTCACCAACACCATTCTTGGATGCAAGGAAATATTGAGGTTTCTCGACTTGCTTCTAGTAGGTCTTCTTTTTCTCTTGTTTATAGAGCTTCCAAGCTTTGGAACAAACTTAGTAAGGATATTAAGGATAAAGGTAATTTTAACCAGTTTAGATCTGATTTACATATGGAGTTGCTCGGTGGGTATGCTTTCGAAACAGATTAACTATATTTTCAGTGGGTGGTTTTCTGTATTTTTTAATGTGTTGTTTTGGAGTTTTATAATGTAGTGTTTCGTTGTTTATTTTTATGTCAGTTTTGGTAAATGGTCTCATGCTCCATACTCTTTTTTTAATTTTTATTTTTTATTATAGCACATCCTCGCGAGCTCTGCTTTTGTTGTGCTATTATATAAAAATGATTATTTTCAATAAAATTGTTTTACTTCTACTACTTGTACATAATATCGAAAACAACAAAAGTGAATATGCATAAAAAGTCTACTTCTTTTGCGAATTCCAAATATACAAAATTGGTAGAGTGTAAAACTAGCTATCAGAACCTATTAGCACAAGCAATTTCGGAACACTTTTAAAAAACAAGAGAAAGCAGCTCACAAAGAGGACTATGATTTTTTGAAAATCACGCCTTCAAATTCAGAATACCTGCAAATTCCTTAGCAGAGGCGTCAAGCCCCTATCCACAAAATATGAAATATCATGTTTTTTTCCCAAGAAGGAGGGTCAGTAACACATGTTTATCTGTTTGTGTTTTATTTTTCTAACAGATGTGATTGGATCGGATCAGTTGTAACAGGGAACCGAGAAAGGATCGTTAAAACAACAAGAGCTAAGAGCTCATATGGCACTTGTGATGAGGTCGGAAGAGCCAAGATCTCATATGATATGAGCTCTAGTGAAATTCTAAGAAACAATAGATGGATTTAAAAGGAAAACCAGAGGCTTAATGCCGGTCGGGATTTAAAATAAGAGCTCTGAGACACGAGAATCTTCTAAACCTGAAAATTCATTAAGATACAATCACCCATTCGTAAGTTAAAAATACCTCATTTTTTCTAATTTTTCCTCTCCCTTCAGCCTCCCAGATGGTCAAGTCGGGGAAAACGACTTTATCAAGTCAATTTGTGCAGGTCCCTGACATGCCAACCAATTTTTAATCGTCCTATTACATCCAGAAGCACCGAACTCGCCAAAGCACTGGACCCCCTAGCTTCCCTAAGGGGAGTGGATCCAGTCCGGTTACGTTAATCACGTATTTACTGCAGTTGCTTATTCTACCCACCAAGCTTCATCCCGATCTCTCCACTCTAAGCGTTTTCCGAGATTTCCAGTTTGCCCCTCCAACTCCCCCCTATGTCACCAGATCTGGTGAGGATTTAAAATAAGATCTTTTAGACACGAGTTCCTTCTAAATATCAAATTTCATTAACATCCAGTCACCCTTTCGTAAGTTAAAAATACCTCAATTAATCTAATTTTTCCGAATTACCCCCCCCCTCCTCCAAAGAGAGCGTATTCAATCCGGTTATATCAATCACTTATCTAGGACTCGTGCTTATTCTTCCAACCAAGTTTCATCCCGATCTCTCCACTCTAAGCGTTTTCCAAAATTTCCCGTTTCCCCCTCCAAATCCTCCCATTATCACCGGACACGGATGGGATTAAAATAAGAACTCTGAGACAAAAGGCCCTTCTAAATATCAAATTTCATTAAGATCCGATCAACCATTTGTGAGTTAAAAATACCTTAGTTTTTTAATTCTTCCTCTCCCTCCAGCCCCCCAGATCATCGAATCAGAGAAACGACTGTTATCAAGTCAATTTGTGCAAGTCCTTGACAAGACTACCAATTTTCATCGTCCTAGTAAGTCCAGAAGCACCCAACTCACAAATGCACTAAAAATTCCCACAACTCCCCCAAGGAGAGTAGATCTGGTCCAGTTATGTAAATAACGTATCTAGAACTTGTGTTTATTCTTCCCATGAAGTGAAGCAAGATATTTGAATCTTTTCTATTTAAAAAAATTGCAAGCTCACCATTTTTGCAAAGCACATCGTTAGATATCCGCTCCCAGATCCAACGTCTAAGACTTTTGCTCCAGGCTTCAACTGGTCACGCAGCAGTTCCAAAGCATATGCGTGCTAAAAAAGACAATCGTGTGAAATGATAACGCATAACTCCCCTAAGTTCCCACAACAGCACTTACTGCTACTGTGAAGCACTCAGAACTAAAGCACAGATAAAACAGTGCTAATTCAGATAAAAATAGCATTTATTATTTACTAGCATTGCCAACCCCGAAGATTTTTGAGACCACGTTTGACCCCCCCCCCCTGATGGCTCTGAGTTAAAGACCCTACTGATTCGACTGTCAATTAAGATATTTGTCCCCCTCCCCAACACGTTTCTGCTTCTTTATTCGTGTTTTTCTTTGCTTTCTACTTTTATCTGAAAAAAGTTTTTACTTGTCTTATTAGAGATGTAATTACTACTATGGCAACCAAGGCACCTGATGGCAACACTACTGCACAAGCTCTTTTTCTATCAAGCTCTTTTTATATCATAAGATCTATTTTAAACTTCAGTCTTACCCCTCCCTCCCCTATGGAATTCCAATTTCCTTTAAGTTGTATCTTACGATACTTTCCCATCTCATTGGGGGAAGAACTGCTTTAAGTTTGACAGGCCCCTCAGCTTTTGACAACACCCATAGCCACTACTCTATGGCGAAGAAATTTATCAGGGATCCCCTCAGGGCAAGACGCAGATGTCTGTTATATCACAGGAAATGTTTTCTAAGAGATGCAGCTATCTGTTACATAATAGTTTCGTTGATTCTTAAAAAACCTTCAGGGGTCCCGCAAAGTCAGTGTTCTTTGAATATTACTTACTAGTTTCGTTGAGTGTTTAAAAACCTTCAAGGAGCCTTCCAAATTAGGCTTTCTAAGGCGGTTATTTTTAAAAACCCGCAAGGGTCCTCCCTCAATTAAGGGTACGGTCCTTACATCATCCCAACATTTTCATGCTCTTCCGCCATTTCGTTTCAGCAAACAAGGGATTTTCGCAGCCATTTTCTATGAGCAGAACCACTAGAGAAACTATTAATTTTCCTAGAAACAGAGGCTTTTCGGTATTCCAATATTTCCAGAAAAACAGAAGCATTACGTGATCCACCATCATTCTAACGGGAGACTAATTTTCTATCGTCTCCGGGGGATACAAATCCAGGTATTGAACGAACTTCCCCATCATTCTTACATACATTTTTTTTAAAGTCGATTCTCAAAGAAATCAAACAGTTCGTGGTAACGAACTGTAGTAAGGAGCGATCCGGCTCAATAGTAACCAAAACTCTAAAAAATTGAGTTTTGATATCAATAGCTACATCAAAAGAATCGCATTTTAATGCTGCTTTTAAATATATAAGTTTCATCAAGTTTAGTCTTATCCATTAAAAGTTACGAGCCTGAGAAAATTTGCCTTATTTAGGAAAATAGGGGGAAACACCCCCTAAAAGTCGTAGGATCTTAACGAAAATGACACCATCAGATTCAGCGTATCAGAGAACCCCATTGTAGAAGTTTCAAGCTCCTATCTACAAAAATGTGGAATTTTGCATTTTTTGCCAGAAGACAAATCACGGGTGCGTGTTAATTTGTTTGTTTTTTTGTTGTTTTTTTTTTTTCCCAGGGGTCATCGTATCGACCAAGTGGTCCTAGAATGTCGCAAGAGGGCTCATTCTTATGGAAATGAAAAGTTCTAGTGCCCTTTTTAAGTGACCAAAAAAATTGGAGGGCATCTAGGCCCCCTCCCACGCCCATTTTTTTCCCAAAGTCAACGGATCAAAATTTTGAGATAGCCATTTTGTTTAGCATAGTCGAAAATCATAATAACTATGTTTTTGGGGAAGACTTACTCCCCCACAGTCCCTGGGGGAGGGGTTGCAAGTTACAAACTTCAACCAGTGTTTACATATAATAATGGTTATTGGGAAGTGTACAGACGTTTTCAGGGGTATTTTTTGGTTTTGGGGGTAGGGTTGAGGGAGGGGGCTATGTGGGAGGATCTTTCCTTGGAGAAATATGCCATGGGGGAAAAAATTCAAAGAAAAGGGCGCAGGACGAACCTGGTCACGTTAGAAAAAAACGTCAAATTAAGAGCTTAATATACAATGCTGGGTGTTCGGAGCCTCTCTATTATGGAGTATAATTTGAAAATAACACAACTATACGAGTGATAAAACATATATACCACAACCATAACTCAACTAACGAAAGAACTGCTAAGAGATAACACAACTATAAAGCGAAAACAGGTGAAAACTAACGGGAAAATAAACGAACTAACAGGTGGAAGGGGCCCAGAGAAAAAATATAATCCTTTTTCAATTTTGAGCCTAACTTCTGCAAAGGATTAATAATGTCAGAAGCCCCGAAATACCGAATTATTTTCTTTTCAAACAGTTCGTGGTAAGGAACTGTAGAAAGGGGCGACCCGGCTCAATAGTAAACGAAACTCTAAAAAGATACATCAAAAGAATCGAATTTTTACGCTGATTCTAAATATATAAGTTTCAATTAATTTTGTCTTTGTCATCAAAAGTTATTTGCCCTGAGAAAATTTGCCCTATTTTGGAAAAAAGGGGTAAACATCCCCTAACAGTCATAGAATCTTAACGAAAATCACACTATCGCATTCGGTATATCAGAGAACTCTGTAGCAAAAATTTCAAGCTCCTATCTAAAAAATGTGGAATTTTGTATTTTTTGCCAGAAGGACAAATCACGGGTGCGTGTTTATTTGTTTGTTTTTCTTTTGTTTTTTTTCCCAGGGGTCATCTTATCGACCAAGTGGTCCTAGAATGTCGCGAGAGGGCTCATTGTAACGGAAATGAAAAGTTCCAGTGCCCTTTTTAAGTGACCAAAAAAATTGGAGGGCAAATAGGCCCCCTCCCATGCTCATTTTTTCCAAAAGTCAACAGATTAAAATTTTAAGATAGCCATTTTGTTCAGCATAGTCGAAAACCATAATAACTATGTCTTTGGGAATGACTTACTCCCCCACAATCCCTGAGGGAGTGGCTGCAAGTTACAAACTTTGACCAGTGTTTACATATAGTAATGGTTATTGGGAAGTGTTCAGACGTTTTCATGTTTTTTTTTGGTTTGAGGGGGTGGGGTTGATGGGAGAGGGCCTTGTGGGAGGATCTTTCCTTTGAGGAATATGTCACGGGGGAAGAAAAATTCAATGAAAAGGGCGCAGGATTTTCTAGCACTACTATAAAAAAAAAAACAATGAAAAATAAACATGAAAACGTTTTTTCAAATGAAAGTAAGGAATAGAATTGAAATTTAAAACAAACAGAGATTATTACGCATATGAGGGGTTCTAAAATTACTTTAGCATAAAGAGCGAGGTATTTAGGAGGAGATAAATACCTCGCTCTTTATGCTAAAATATTTTTAGTGATTTCAACTATTTATTCTACGGCCTATTTGATTCAGGGGTCATTCTTAAAGAATTGGGACAAAACTTACGATTTAGTGTAAAGAGCAAGGTATTAACGAGGGTACAAACCCCCTCGTACACATAATAAAAATATAAGAATATAAAAGTTTGTTACGTAAGTTAATTCTTAAGTTACGTATATTTTTTACTAATAAAAACGTTCGTTGAATATTAAAAGTTCTAGTAGCCTTTTTAAGTAACCGAAAAATTGGAGGGCAGCTAGGCCTCCTTCCCCACCCCTTATTTCTCAAAATCGTCTGATCAAAACTAAGAGAAAGCCATTTAGCCAAAAAAAATTAATATACTAATTTCATTTCAATAATTTATGTGCGGAAAGCCAAAATCAAACATGCATTAATTCAAAAACGTTCAGAAATTAAATAAAAAAAACTAGTTTTTTTAACTGAAAGTAAGGAGCGACATTAAAACTTAAAACGAACAGAAATTACTCCGTATATGAAATGGGTTGTCCCCTCCGCAGTCCCACGCTCTTTACGCTAAAGTTTTTAATTGTTTTAAAAAGTAGAATTGTGGCAAAGAGTCAAACTTTAGCGTAAAGAGCGTGGGACTGCGGAGTGGACAACCCATTTCATATACGGAGTAATTTCTGTTCGTTTTAAGTTTTAATGTCGCTCCTTACTTTCAGTTAAAAAAACTAGTTTTTTTAATTTAATTTTAAAAAGGATTGGACCTCTGCCTATATGTTGGTAAGCCTTTCTTTCTATACCCTTCTCCTCTACCAAAAAAGGAGGGCATTATACCCAACCTTAAGCTACTATAATTCTCTATATGAAAGAAAAATCTAACCCCATCCCTCCTGCTATTACACGGTTCTCATAATGATAAATTGATCTTATTTTTTTGGAAAATTTAAGTCTCATATTAAACTGCTTGCAACCATATTCTAGCAGGGTGATAAAAAAGACATAAGCACCAGTGTATGTTAAATCGTTAATGATATCTAACCATCATGTAAAGGGTAGTCTCTGTTGGACAGTTCCTCTTCTGATAATTATGTCAAAGGGTTCTTACCAGCTGGCATATTTAAACACTATGACATTACATCCATTTCATAACTAAGAAACATTTTCCTGATCAAATTGGTGAGTTATGATTAAACACAGCCCTTGATTTTAGCGTGAAACGCTTTGAAAAACTGCAATTTATCAAGGGATTAAATGAAAGGGGTGAAAAACATTCTTCCATATTTGAATTAAAAATAGTAAATAAGCTTCTTTCTTACTATAATGATAGATTATGACGTATTTTTAACTTACGAACGTGTGATCGGATCTTAATGAAACTTCATATTTAGAAGGACCTCCTAACTCAGATCACTTATTTTAAATCCCGACCGGGTCCACTGTCATTCGGGGGGGGGGAGGAGAATTGAAAATCTTCGAAAATACTTAAAGCAGAGAGATCAGGATGAAACTGGGTGGGAAGAATAAGAAAAAGTCCAAGATAAGTGACTGACATAACCGGACCGGATCCACTCTCTTTGGTGGAGTTGGGGAGGGGGGGATAATTCGGAAAAATTAGAAAAAATGAGGTATTTGTAACTTACTCAAATTAATGAAATTTGATATTTAGAAGGATCTTGTGTTTTAGAGCTCTTGTTTTAAATTCCGACCAGATCCTGTGACATTTGGGGGAGTCGGAGGAGGGAAATCGGAATTCTTGGAAAACGTGAAATAATAAACACAACGTTTTATAAATGTGATTGACATAATTGGAACGGATCCGTTCTCATTGGAGGAGCTAGGGGTGTTAATTTGAAAAAAAAATTAGAAAAATTGAGGTATTTTTAACTTAAGAACGGTGACCGGATCTTAATGAAATTTGATATTTAGAAGGAACTCATGTCTCAGTGCTCTTATTTCAAATCCCGACCAGATCTGTTGACATTGGGGGGAGTAGATGGGGAAATCTGAAATCACATAATTTTTCCTAATTTTTTTTACATAATTTTTTGATGTCCGTGAAAGTATGTTTAATTCTCAAGTACCCATGTAAATATGTTTTAGTAAATTTTATATTTTTCAAAGTTCTGACTTAAATACGTAGTGAATTTATTTACGTTAAAAAATCCTATATTCTATTTTTTGAGTATTTATTCAAAAGATATAGGTTAGGTATGGTCAGTTCTATTATGACATTTGGGGAGTATGCATCAATTTAAAACTCCATTCAGAGCATTTCTTTGCGGACCTTCAATGTCTGGCAAAACAACACTTAAACAAAATTACTAAAAATTGTTGTAAAGTTTCTTAGGAAACCTGAAGAATATCTATCAGTTCTATAGTACATGGTAAGAGTCCTATGATAAAATAAGGATTACTGCACCAAACACAAAATTCATGCGAGGACTTGACGTGTTTAGTAGTATTAGTGAGCCAAACTCGTGGTTGATTACTGATGATTTAGCTGAATCCATTGAAGAATGGTCTCAGGATATGTTGGTTATTCACGGTCCGGTCTAATGACGAAAAAAATTCTGTAACTCTTGTTCTCCATAATCTATTTCAACAGACTAAATGCATGAAAACACTTGCATTGTAGTAAGTACTATGTTGAGAACAACATAGTGCTTACTATATCATCTAAACGGTTGTTCACGATTTAATTTATCTTATGGCTTTAAACAAGTAATTATATCCCGGTACCCATGGAATACAAT